>NW_027552906.1:0-52394 GCF_045843805.1 Urocitellus parryii
ATCGCACCAGATCCTCTCCCCACAACAACATGCCTTTATATTTTAGGGTCTGCTGGCTGCACCTTGTCAGTCACATGTCATTGGGAAGCCAATGACAGAACCACAGGGGCTCACCACAGATGTTGGTCACACACCTGCACTCCATTGCTCCAGGCCCAGTTCCCTGCTGGCTCCTACTCACTGGCATCTCTGTTCTTCACCATGATCATGAATTCCACTCAGTCAAAAACGGCACTGGCCGGTTCAGTCATGATGAGCAACAGGAGATCTAAAGGTTCTCCAGGGATTTCTGGTCATGGATTCTCAAAACCTTCATGTTATTGGCCTAGCCCATATTTCAAGAATGAAGAAGGTGGCACTGTGGGTTTTGATTCATTCGGGAGCCATTGAGGGTCGAGGAATCTCCTTTCGGTAAAAGCTCTGGAGATCGCATGCAGGCAAGGCTTTTCAAGGAGTGGCGAAAGGTCACAGGGATCCAGGCCCATTGGGGGTCTAAAATAAGAGGTCCATGTGAGTGTTGGCTCTCAACTACAGCTGAAAAGGCTTTAACAGCAAACTCATGTGAAATCCTGGCTGAGATTCCCAGTGCTGTGGAGAAAGCCACCCTCGGCCTAGACCTCAGTTTCAAAGGCTCCTCTAATGCCTGGCCTTGTAAAATCCCAACACGATTCATGGCAAGAGTTCTCTGAGATCAGTTCCAGAACTGAGTCTCTAATGGCATCACACCAGAGTTCAAGCTGAGGTGGACCCACTCATCTTTTCCAACCACCACACAAAAGACCACTGTTCTAACAAAAACACTCCCACGTGGCCCTCATCTTCTTCCATACAGACACGCATCATAAATTCTGGCTGGGGGTTTCCTTAGGGGGAGCAGTCTAAGATGGTGTGCAAAGTAAGCTCTCATGCCCATCATGTGCCAAACGTCATGGTGGCCTGGACACCCTTCCTGAGAAACAGGACAGATAAAATGGGCCTGTAGTTATTACTGCTCTGCTTCTCAAATTCGAGGCCTCCTGCCTGCCAGGGGTAGATTCTTTATGTGTACTGGACTCATGAAAACACCCAAACACCTGTGTGCTAGTTACTGGAGGCTTGCAACAACTCATTTGACCCAGAGGATCCCTGTTCTTACTTCATCGGGGTCAGGAGCCTCACCAGAGGAAGGCAAGAGACTTCATCCAATATTACACTTCTTTTTCATCCTTTGAGATTTGGATGGACACATGGGATTTTTCTTGAGTTCCTGGGGTGCTGAGAATGTAATTCACAGCCACACACACAGGGCCAAGAGTCTGATTCGGACACAGCTTTTACAAAGCACTTTACCTAAAAGGCACTGATGGGGCCTCTTCATTTCCATTTGAAACTGTTTTCTTGAGGATCCCCAAAGGAGTGCCCTAAGGCAAACACCTCCTGACATTCAGGGGAACAGAACAATAGGGAGGAAAGAAGCCTGGAGAAAACTTTCCTTGAATTGAACACTGTGGCACGGACAGCTCCTAATCATGCAACTTGGGTGGCTATCTAAGCAAGCAGGGATTCTCCAGAGAGATCCTTACCAGTCATGCTAATTTTTGACTTTTCTGAGATGCTTGGCGTTCCCATCAGCAATCCAATCCATGGCCATGTCACAGAGCTTGAAGGTGGTAACCCATCTTGGACACAAAAACACGAACCCCTTCAGACAGTGGCCAAAATTCAGGAAGAATACAGGAACTTTGGGTCTTGGTAGGTGTTGCCCATCTGCAAGGCAAGCAGCAGTCCATTCATCAATAGGCCATGAGGAGCCCTGCAAAGATTTCCACTAGACAGAAAACATTCACGGCTGCATTCTTCTCTCTACTCTCTTTAACCACAAACCCAGTGGGATCCACTGGCATAGAAAGACTCACTAGTTAACAGTCCATTTCAAACCAACCACCACCACCACCACCAACAACAACAACAACAACAACAACAACAACAACAACAAAAACGTTTTTCCTTCATGTTCTCAGAACATGAGACAAAACGCCAAATTGAAACACACACCCACTAAGACACACAAACCACCCCTGTATTTGGTCTGCGTCTATCCACTCTGCCCTCTGACTGGTGGGTCAAAATATGTTCCACAGCAGTGGCCTGTCCTGTCTCAGCTCTGGTCTCCCTGGCCATATCTGTGTAGTTGTCAGGAGCCAGCAATGAGCCAACACTTCTTTCTCAGGAAACGCCCCTGTTGAGACCATTCAAGGCATTTGGCTATCAACACATCACCAGGTGCCAAGAAAGAATGACTCTGGCCTTGGTCCAGAAAAACAAGTGAGCCCACTGGGACTGGAACTGCCTCTGGGTGCCTCGACTCCTGGATCCCAAGTTCAGAGAGTTCCATCACCAAGGAAGTGAGGTGAGGTCACTTCCTTCAGGGACGTGAATGACGTCACTGCCTTGGCAACCACTTTGTCCTAACAGTTGTTTCCAAGGGTCCCATGAGATGGAGGCTGCCCCACCTTCCTGTGACATTTTCACAAGTCATAAAGGCCTATATACCCTAGGAGCCCGGGATCAGGAACCCACCCAGGCCTGGTTGTGTCCATCTTCCCTGCATTGAGAAGAGAGAGGCTGATTCAGCCACAGCCCTTCATCCTGACTGGGTTGTTGGCCATGGAAGATGACTTTAGACCTCACAGGTCCTACCTAGCTGCCTACATTTGCTCCAGGGATCATTTCTGCATCTACCTTTGAGCTTCTCAGCAGATGGAGGATTCCCTACATACCTGTATGGCAAGATCAACTCAGGACCTGCTGTTATGTGAAGATAGATTGAGGGAACAGAGTCTGGTTCAGGGTCATATCAGGTTCGATTTGGTGTAGGAGTCATTCTGCTGGATGGATACGGGTATTGGGCAACTGGGATATTTTAAGAATGTAAGGTGAAATGTAAGTATGATAATAGAAAACTAGGTAAGATCTGAAGCACACAAGGGTGTTGGGCCCTTCATTGGGCCATACATAGTTTTGAATTATGTTCTCAAGAGGTGAATCCTCTGAATCCATTTACAATGGCATAAGATCTTGTACCTGGGACTACTGAATGGAAAAGAGAACTTCCAGTGAAATTGAGATAGTAGGCAGGATTCCAGTGTAGGGGAAGGAAGAAGAGTGAGTTTAAGATTTGGGCAAAAGGCCCTTTTTGCAATCGAATGAATTTCTATTAGAGTGTAAATGGGAATGTCAGCCCACAAGAAGAGTCAGTCACAACAAGGCACTTGGGGAAATAGATATCAATAGGGATGTTAGGAGATGGGGCAAAGTACAAAATGAGCGATAAGATCAGGGATATTTTCAACAGGGGGGATGGTTGAATACACTATCCTAGGAAGAAACAAGTGTATACTGACCATAGGATTGAAATTTGAAAACAATAGGCAACGCAGAAGTAGATGATTTTAGTAATCCATGCTCACATTAAAATTAGGCTTCGGAAAAATCATAAGATAAGCGTGAGTTTTGCATTTTTTGTCCAGAAGATGATGTGATGAAAGGAAGACACGGAGCAGGTGACATGTGTATTCCTCCCACCATTTCTGGGAGCATGTTCTGAAACCCTATCGTTTAGAGTTTGGGGATAAAAATAGGTGTACCCTGGGTCTACGTATATAGAGATGATGCATGAAGACACCATACGGTGAATAAAAAATATAACAGGTTCCTATTTTAAATAATGGATTGAATTGATATTTTAAAAAATACATGCAATCTGGTATTCACATACAAACATCCAGTCCAAGTAGTTATACATCTAGTGGTAATATTAGGGTTACTGTTTATACCAAACTGTGAGTGTTGCTTCGAAAATGTTGATGGAATTCAAAAGTAATGTGTTATAAAGAAATCTCATGAAAGAGCAAGTAAAGCAACATGGAGAAATACATGGGATCTGATACAGGGAGGGAATGTAAGTGAATCATATGCATATCAATTTGTGATTATTGGATGAAATGATACATCCTGGATGTATCATTTCTGAAGAAATAGGAATTTAACAATTTTGAATGAAAATTTACTTCAAAATACACATCATGTCCCATATGAATATACTTTCATGGATGTTCAACTGGGTCACTTACTGTAGAAATATGAGGGTTAGTACTCAACATTCACTGAAGTTCATTTTGAGTATTCAGAAACTAACGTGTATGTCAAGAAAATGAATATTTCTGAGAAATATCTTGTGAATAGTTGATTATCAATCCACCCAGATGGACATGAAAGAATCAAGGTAGTATATGACACATATATTTCATGTTTGCAAATCCATACTATATATTTAATCTATTAAAATGTAATAGTACGTATGCCAATCGAAACTCATAAGGGGATATATATCCATCACACATGTACCCAGAATATTCATTTTCCTCTACATTGTTCCATGGATCAACTTGTTGAAGTATAAGCTCACCACAGCTGGAATTTTCAGTGACCTCAGTGTACTGGGGGGCAGTGATCTCTTCATGAAATTTGTATTTTCCAAAATCAGAGTACTCTCAAGAATATACCTGTGAGGGCAGTAGGATTATATATGTGCATATAAGAGTATACATCGTGACCCAGGCGACAGAGACAGGGAGTCAGGAAGTTACATATTTGTTCATTTTGAAAATTCATGGAGAAATAAAAGGAGAAAAATGTGTGACAGGTTTCATAATATGTATCTCTGATGAAGCAAAAGGCAATTCCAAGTATACACCATGCCTCCTATCAAATGCCTCTACTTCTATTCCTTTAGATTATTTTTATCGATGTTACGATAAGTAGTCAGACTCTAGTAGGCTATGGGGTTAGTGTCAGAGATTCAATATTTCAAATGGCAAAACGGAAAATGAGTCTAATATATATGCGAACACGTGCCACATAACAATCTTCCACTGCCATCCACCACAATGCCTTGACATTACTATCACCCCAAATAAGACACAGTGAGAGGAGAAGAGGAAAAAAATCTGGGAATACATATCTGGAATTGGAAATTCTGAGGAGCTCACAAACTCGGGTGTGGCAGAAGAGATCCCAAAAGTAGGGGACAGGGTAAACATTCCACAAACATGGAACTTTGCTGGCCTAATGACTTCTTGACTATCTGCCTCTGACCTCTGTGCACTAGAAATAGAGCTTTGTGCTTTAGCTTCCTTTGCAGTGAGACCAGGAAAGCTTGGTCCCAGTCTATGTGAACAGGAGGACATGCTTTCATATTTTCCAATGCGAACAGGAGGCAGCAGAGCTGAATCCTCTCTTTGTAGGTAACTGTGGCCATTGGGGTATGAGTGTCTCCCTGGGTGGATTGTGAAGCCTTTGGCTCACCCTCCAGTTTTCATGGCATTTCTTGCAGCTTCCCTGGAAATTTGGTGTTTGTTTTTGAAATACATAAAGGTCAACCGGGACACAGTGCTGGAGGGAGCTCCGTCACGTGGGGTGAGTCAGGGTCTGAAGGAAAAAACACAAACCGGGCTGCTACCCCATATATCTTTCCCACTTGAGCGTAGCGACTTGATTCTGAGCATCGCACCAGATCCTCTCCCCACAACAACATGCCTTTATATTTTAGGGTCTGCTGGCTGCACCTTGTCAGTCACATGTCATTGGGAAGCCAATGACAGAACCACAGGGGCTCACCACAGATGTTGGTCACACACCTGCACTCCATTGCTCCAGGCCCAGTTCCCTGCTGGCTCCTACTCACTGGCATCTCTGTTCTTCACCATGATCATGAATTCCACTCAGTCAAAAACGGCACTGGCCGGTTCAGTCATGATGAGCAACAGGAGATCTAAAGGTTCTCCAGGGATTTCTGGTCATGGGATTCTCAAAACCTTCATGTTATTGGCCTAGCCATATTTCAAGAATGAAGAAGGTGGCACTGTGGGTTTTGATTCATTCGGGAGCCATTGAGGGTCGAGGAATCTCCTTTCGGTAAAAGCTCTGGAGATCGCATGCAGGCAAGGCTTTTCAAGGAGTGGCGAAAGGTCACAGGGATCCAGGCCCATTGGGGGTCTAAAATAAGAGGTCCATGTGAGTGTTGGCTCTCAACTACAGCTGAAAAGGCTTTAACAGCAAACTCATGTGAAATCCTGGCTGAGATTCCCAGTGCTGTGGAGAAAGCCACCCTCGGCCTAGACCTCAGTTTCCAAAGGCTCCTCTAATGCCTGGCCTTGTAAAATCCCAACACGATTCATGGCAAGAGTTCTCTGAGATCAGTTCCAGAACTGAGTCTCTAATGGCATCACACCAGAGTTCAAGCTGAGGTGGACCCACTCATCTTTTCCAACCACCACACAAAAGACCACTGTTCTAACAAAAACACTCCCACGTGGCCCTCATCTTCTTCCATACAGACACGCATCATAACATTCTGGCTGGGGGTTTCCTTAGGGGGAGCAGTCTAAGATGGTGTGCAAAGTAAGCTCTCATGCCCATCATGTGCCAAACGTCATGGTGGCCTGGACACCCTTCCTGAGAAACAGGACAGATAAAATGGGCCTGTAGTTAATACTGCTCTGCTTCTCAAATTCGAGGCCTCCTGCCTGCCAGGGGTAGATTCTTTATGTGTACTGGACTCATGAAAACACCCAAACACCTGTGTGCTAGTTACTGGAGGGCTTGCAACAACTCATTTGACCCAGAGGATCCCTGTTCTTACTTCATCGGGGTCAGGAGCCTCACCAGAGGAAGGCAAGAGACTTCATCCAATATTACACTTCTTTTTCATCCTTTGAGATTTGGATGGACACATGGGATTTTTCTTGAGTTTCCTGGGGTGCTGAGAATGTAATTCACAGCCACACACACAGGGCCAAGAGTCTGATTCGGACACAGCTTTTACAAAGCACTTTACCTAAAAGGCACTGATGGGGCCTCTTCATTTCCATTTGAAACTGTTTTCTTGAGGATCCCCAAAGGAGTGCCCTAAGGCAAACACCTCCCTGACATTCAGGGGAACAGAACAATAGGGAGGAAAGAAGCCTGGAGAAAAACTTTCCTTGAATTGAACACTGTGGCACGGACAGCTCCTAATCATGCAACTTGGGTGGCTATCTAAGCAAGCAGGGATTCTCCAGAGAGATCCTTACCAGTCATGCTAATTTTTGACTTTTCTGAGATGCTTGGCGTTCCCATCAGCAATCCAATCCATGGCCATGTCACAGAGCTTGAAGGTGGTAACCCATCTTGGACACAAAAACACGAACCCCTTCAGACAGTGGCCAAAATTCAGGAAGAATACAGGAACTTTGGGTCTTGGTAGGTGTTGCCCATCTGCAAGGCAAGCAGCAGTCCATTCATCAATAGGCCATGAGGAGCCCTGCAAAGATTTCCACTAGACAGAAAACATTCACGGCTGCATTCTTCTCTCTACTCTCTTTAACCACAAACCCAGTGGGATCCACTGGCATAGAAAGACTCACTAGTTAACAGTCCATTTCAAACCAACCACCACCACCACCAACAACAACAACAACAACAACAACAACAACAACAACAACAAAAACGTTTTTCCTTCATGTTCTCAGAACATGAGACAAAACGCCAAATTGAAACACACACCCACTAAGACACACAAACCACCCCTGTATTTGGTCTGCGTCTATCCACTCTGCCCTCTGACTGGTGGGTCAAAATATGTTCCACAGCAGTGGCCTGTCCTGTCTCAGCTCTGGTCTCCCTGGCCATATCTGTGTAGTTGTCAGGAGCCAGCAATGAGCCAACACTTCTTTCTCAGGAAACGCCCCTGTTGAGACCATTCAAGGCATTTGGCTATCAACACATCACCAGGTGCCAAGAAAGAATGACTCTGGCCTTGGTCCAGAAAAACAAGTGAGCCCACTGGGACTGGAACTGCCTCTGGGTGCCTCGACTCCTGGATCCCAAGTTCAGAGAGTTCCATCACCAAGGAAGTGAGGTGAGGTCACTTCCTTCAGGGACGTGAATGACGTCACTGCCTTGGCAACCACTTTGTCCTAACAGTTGTTTCCAAGGGTCCCATGAGATGGAGGCTGCCCCACCTTCCTGTGACATTTTCACAAGTCATAAAGGCCTATATACCCTAGGAGCCCGGGATCAGGAACCCACCCAGGCCTGGTTGTGTCCATCTTCCCTGCATTGAGAAGAGAGAGGCTGATTCAGCCACAGCCCTTCATCCTGACTGGGTTGTTGGCCATGGAAGATGACTTTAGACCTCACAGGTCCTACCTAGCTGCCTACATTTGCTCCAGGGATCATTTCTGCATCTACCTTTGAGCTTCTCAGCAGATGGAGGATTCCCTACATACCTGTATGGCAAGATCAACTCAGGACCTGCTGTTATGTGAAGATAGATTGAGGGAACAGAGTCTGGTTCAGGGTCATATCAGGTTCGATTTGGTGTAGGAGTCATTCTGCTGGATGGATACGGGTATTGGGCAACTGGGATATTTTAAGAATGTAAGGTGAAATGTAAGTATGATAATAGAAAACTAGGTAAGATCTGAAGCACACAAGGGTGTTGGGCCCTTCATTGGGCCATACATAGTTTTGAATTATGTTCTCAAGAGGTGAATCCTCTGAATCCATTTACAATGGCATAAGATCTTGTACCTGGGACTACTGAATGGAAAAGAGAACTTCCAGTGAAATTGAGATAGTAGGCAGGATTCCAGTGTAGGGGAAGGAAGAAGAGTGAGTTTAAGATTTGGGCAAAAGGCCCTTTTTGCAATCGAATGAATTTCTATTAGAGTGTAAATGGGAATGTCAGCCCACAAGAAGAGTCAGTCACAACAAGGCACTTGGGGAAATAGATATCAATAGGGATGTTAGGAGATGGGGCAAAGTACAAAATGAGCGATAAGATCAGGGATATTTTCAACAGGGGGGATGGTTGAATACACTATCCTAGGAAGAAACAAGTGTATACTGACCATAGGATTGAAATTTGAAAACAATAGGCAACGCAGAAGTAGATGATTTTAGTAATCCATGCTCACATTAAAATTAGGCTTCGGAAAAATCATAAGATAAGCGTGAGTTTTGCATTTTTTGTCCAGAAGATGATGTGATGAAAGGAAGACACGGAGCAGGTGACATGTGTATTCCTCCCACCATTTCTGGGAGCATGTTCTGAAACCCTATCGTTTAGAGTTTGGGGATAAAAATAGGTGTACCCTGGGTCTACGTATATAGAGATGATGCATGAAGACACCATACGGTGAATAAAAAATATAACAGGTTCCTATTTTAAATAATGGATTGAATTGATATTTTAAAAAATACATGCAATCTGGTATTCACATACAAACATCCAGTCCAAGTAGTTATACATCTAGTGGTAATATTAGGGTTACTGTTTATACCAAACTGTGAGTGTTGCTTCGAAAATGTTGATGGAATTCAAAAGTAATGTGTTATAAAGAAATCTCATGAAAGAGCAAGTAAAGCAACATGGAGAAATACATGGGATCTGATACAGGGAGGGAATGTAAGTGAATCATATGCATATCAATTTGTGATTATTGGATGAAATGATACATCCTGGATGTATCATTTCTGAAGAAATAGGAATTTAACAATTTTGAATGAAAATTTACTTCAAAATACACATCATGTCCCATATGAATATACTTTCATGGATGTTCAACTGGGTCACTTACTGTAGAAATATGAGGGTTAGTACTCAACATTCACTGAAGTTCATTTTGAGTATTCAGAAACTAACGTGTATGTCAAGAAAATGAATATTTCTGAGAAATATCTTGTGAATAGTTGATTATCAATCCACCCAGATGGACATGAAAGAATCAAGGTAGTATATGACACATATATTTCATGTTTGCAAATCCATACTATATATTTAATCTATTAAAATGTAATAGTACGTATGCCAATCGAAACTCATAAGGGGATATATATCCATCACACATGTACCCAGAATATTCATTTTCCTCTACATTGTTCCATGGATCAACTTGTTGAAGTATAAGCTCACCACAGCTGGAATTTTCAGTGACCTCAGTGTACTGGGGGGCAGTGATCTCTTCATGAAATTTGTATTTTCCAAAATCAGAGTACTCTCAAGAATATACCTGTGAGGGCAGTAGGATTATATATGTGCATATAAGAGTATACATCGTGACCCAGGCGACAGAGACAGGGAGTCAGGAAGTTACATATTTGTTCATTTTGAAAATTCATGGAGAAATAAAAGGAGAAAAATGTGTGACAGGTTTCATAATATGTATCTCTGATGAAGCAAAAGGCAATTCCAAGTATACACCATGCCTCCTATCAAATGCCTCTACTTCTATTCCTTTAGATTATTTTTATCGATGTTACGATAAGTAGTCAGACTCTAGTAGGCTATGGGGTTAGTGTCAGAGATTCAATATTTCAAATGGCAAAACGGAAAATGAGTCTAATATATATGCGAACACGTGCCACATAACAATCTTCCACTGCCATCCACCACAATGCCTTGACATTACTATCACCCCAAATAAGACACAGTGAGAGGAGAAGAGGAAAAAAATCTGGGAATACATATCTGGAATTGGAAATTCTGAGGAGCTCACAAACTCGGGTGTGGCAGAAGAGATCCCAAAAGTAGGGGACAGGGTAAACATTCCACAAACATGGAACTTTGCTGGCCTAATGACTTCTTGACTATCTGCCTCTGACCTCTGTGCACTAGAAATAGAGCTTTGTGCTTTAGCTTCCTTTGCAGTGAGACCAGGAAAGCTTGGTCCCAGTCTATGTGAACAGGAGGACATGCTTTCATATTTTCCAATGCGAACAGGAGGCAGCAGAGCTGAATCCTCTCTTTGTAGGTAACTGTGGCCATTGGGGTATGAGTGTCTCCCTGGGTGGATTGTGAAGCCTTTGGCTCACCCTCCAGTTTTCATGGCATTTCTTGCAGCTTCCCTGGAAATTTGGTGTTTGTTTTTGAAATACATAAAGGTCAACCGGGACACAGTGCTGGAGGGAGCTCCGTCACGTGGGGTGAGTCAGGGTCTGAAGGAAAAAACACAAACCGGGCTGCTACCCCATATATCTTTCCCACTTGAGCGTAGCGACTTGATTCTGAGCATCGCACCAGATCCTCTCCCCACAACAACATGCCTTTATATTTTAGGGTCTGCTGGCTGCACCTTGTCAGTCACATGTCATTGGGAAGCCAATGACAGAACCACAGGGGCTCACCACAGATGTTGGTCACACACCTGCACTCCATTGCTCCAGGCCCAGTTCCCTGCTGGCTCCTACTCACTGGCATCTCTGTTCTTCACCATGATCATGAATTCCACTCAGTCAAAAACGGCACTGGCCGGTTCAGTCATGATGAGCAACAGGAGATCTAAAGGTTCTCCAGGGATTTCTGGTCATGGGATTCTCAAAACCTTCATGTTATTGGCCTAGCCATATTTCAAGAATGAAGAAGGTGGCACTGTGGGTTTTGATTCATTCGGGAGCCATTGAGGGTCGAGGAATCTCCTTTCGGTAAAAGCTCTGGAGATCGCATGCAGGCAAGGCTTTTCAAGGAGTGGCGAAAGGTCACAGGGATCCAGGCCCATTGGGGGTCTAAAATAAGAGGTCCATGTGAGTGTTGGCTCTCAACTACAGCTGAAAAGGCTTTAACAGCAAACTCATGTGAAATCCTGGCTGAGATTCCCAGTGCTGTGGAGAAAGCCACCCTCGGCCTAGACCTCAGTTTCCAAAGGCTCCTCTAATGCCTGGCCTTGTAAAATCCCAACACGATTCATGGCAAGAGTTCTCTGAGATCAGTTCCAGAACTGAGTCTCTAATGGCATCACACCAGAGTTCAAGCTGAGGTGGACCCACTCATCTTTTCCAACCACCACACAAAAGACCACTGTTCTAACAAAAACACTCCCACGTGGCCCTCATCTTCTTCCATACAGACACGCATCATAACATTCTGGCTGGGGGTTTCCTTAGGGGGAGCAGTCTAAGATGGTGTGCAAAGTAAGCTCTCATGCCCATCATGTGCCAAACGTCATGGTGGCCTGGACACCCTTCCTGAGAAACAGGACAGATAAAATGGGCCTGTAGTTAATACTGCTCTGCTTCTCAAATTCGAGGCCTCCTGCCTGCCAGGGGTAGATTCTTTATGTGTACTGGACTCATGAAAACACCCAAACACCTGTGTGCTAGTTACTGGAGGGCTTGCAACAACTCATTTGACCCAGAGGATCCCTGTTCTTACTTCATCGGGGTCAGGAGCCTCACCAGAGGAAGGCAAGAGACTTCATCCAATATTACACTTCTTTTTCATCCTTTGAGATTTGGATGGACACATGGGATTTTTCTTGAGTTTCCTGGGGTGCTGAGAATGTAATTCACAGCCACACACACAGGGCCAAGAGTCTGATTCGGACACAGCTTTTACAAAGCACTTTACCTAAAAGGCACTGATGGGGCCTCTTCATTTCCATTTGAAACTGTTTTCTTGAGGATCCCCAAAGGAGTGCCCTAAGGCAAACACCTCCCTGACATTCAGGGGAACAGAACAATAGGGAGGAAAGAAGCCTGGAGAAAAACTTTCCTTGAATTGAACACTGTGGCACTGACAGCTCCTAATCATGCAACTTGGGTGGCTATCTAAGCAAGCAGGGATTCTCCAGAGAGATCCTTACCAGTCATGCTAATTTTTGACTTTTCTGAGATGCTTGGCGTTCCCATCAGCAATCCAATCCATGGCCATGTCACAGAGCTTGAAGGTGGTAACCCATCTTGGACACAAAAACACGAACCCCTTCAGACAGTGGCCAAAATTCAGGAAGAATACAGGAACTTTGGGTCTTGGTAGGTGTTGCCCATCTGCAAGGCAAGCAGCAGTCCATTCATCAATAGGCCATGAGGAGCCCTGCAAAGATTTCCACTAGACAGAAAACATTCACGGCTGCATTCTTCTCTCTACTCTCTTTAACCACAAACCCAGTGGGATCCACTGGCATAGAAAGACTCACTAGTTAACAGTCCATTTCAAACCAACCACCACCAACAACAACAACAACAACAACAACAACAACAACAACAACAACAAAAACGTTTTTCCTTCATGTTCTCAGAACATGAGACAAAACGCCAAATTGAAACACACACCCACTAAGACACACAAACCACCCCTGTATTTGGTCTGCGTCTATCCACTCTGCCCTCTGACTGGTGGGTCAAAATATGTTCCACAGCAGTGGCCTGTCCTGTCTCAGCTCTGGTCTCCCTGGCCATATCTGTGTAGTTGTCAGGAGCCAGCAATGAGCCAACACTTCTTTCTCAGGAAACGCCCCTGTTGAGACCATTCAAGGCATTTGGCTATCAACACATCACCAGGTGCCAAGAAAGAATGACTCTGGCCTTGGTCCAGAAAAACAAGTGAGCCCACTGGGACTGGAACTGCCTCTGGGTGCCTCGACTCCTGGATCCCAAGTTCAGAGAGTTCCATCACCAAGGAAGTGAGGTGAGGTCACTTCCTTCAGGGACGTGAATGACGTCACTGCCTTGGCAACCACTTTGTCCTAACAGTTGTTTCCAAGGGTCCCATGAGATGGAGGCTGCCCCACCTTCCTGTGACATTTTCACAAGTCATAAAGGCCTATATACCCTAGGAGCCCGGGATCAGGAACCCACCCAGGCCTGGTTGTGTCCATCTTCCCTGCATTGAGAAGAGAGAGGCTGATTCAGCCACAGCCCTTCATCCTGACTGGGTTGTTGGCCATGGAAGATGACTTTAGACCTCACAGGTCCTACCTAGCTGCCTACATTTGCTCCAGGGATCATTTCTGCATCTACCTTTGAGCTTCTCAGCAGATGGAGGATTCCCTACATACCTGTATGGCAAGATCAACTCAGGACCTGCTGTTATGTGAAGATAGATTGAGGGAACAGAGTCTGGTTCAGGGTCATATCAGGTTCGATTTGGTGTAGGAGTCATTCTGCTGGATGGATACGGGTATTGGGCAACTGGGATATTTTAAGAATGTAAGGTGAAATGTAAGTATGATAATAGAAAACTAGGTAAGATCTGAAGCACACAAGGGTGTTGGGCCCTTCATTGGGCCATACATAGTTTTGAATTATGTTCTCAAGAGGTGAATCCTCTGAATCCATTTACAATGGCATAAGATCTTGTACCTGGGACTACTGAATGGAAAAGAGAACTTCCAGTGAAATTGAGATAGTAGGCAGGATTCCAGTGTAGGGGAAGGAAGAAGAGTGAGTTTAAGATTTGGGCAAAAGGCCCTTTTTGCAATCGAATGAATTTCTATTAGAGTGTAAATGGGAATGTCAGCCCACAAGAAGAGTCAGTCACAACAAGGCACTTGGGGAAATAGATATCAATAGGGATGTTAGGAGATGGGGCAAAGTACAAAATGAGCGATAAGATCAGGGATATTTTCAACAGGGGGGATGGTTGAATACACTATCCTAGGAAGAAACAAGTGTATACTGACCATAGGATTGAAATTTGAAAACAATAGGCAACGCAGAAGTAGATGATTTTAGTAATCCATGCTCACATTAAAATTAGGCTTCGGAAAAATCATAAGATAAGCGTGAGTTTTGCATTTTTTGTCCAGAAGATGATGTGATGAAAGGAAGACACGGAGCAGGTGACATGTGTATTCCTCCCACCATTTCTGGGAGCATGTTCTGAAACCCTATCGTTTAGAGTTTGGGGATAAAAATAGGTGTACCCTGGGTCTACGTATATAGAGATGATGCATGAAGACACCATACGGTGAATAAAAAATATAACAGGTTCCTATTTTAAATAATGGATTGAATTGATATTTTAAAAAATACATGCAATCTGGTATTCACATACAAACATCCAGTCCAAGTAGTTATACATCTAGTGGTAATATTAGGGTTACTGTTTATACCAAACTGTGAGTGTTGCTTCGAAAATGTTGATGGAATTCAAAAGTAATGTGTTATAAAGAAATCTCATGAAAGAGCAAGTAAAGCAACATGGAGAAATACATGGGATCTGATACAGGGAGGGAATGTAAGTGAATCATATGCATATCAATTTGTGATTATTGGATGAAATGATACATCCTGGATGTATCATTTCTGAAGAAATAGGAATTTAACAATTTTGAATGAAAATTTACTTCAAAATACACATCATGTCCCATATGAATATACTTTCATGGATGTTCAACTGGGTCACTTACTGTAGAAATATGAGGGTTAGTACTCAACATTCACTGAAGTTCATTTTGAGTATTCAGAAACTAACGTGTATGTCAAGAAAATGAATATTTCTGAGAAATATCTTGTGAATAGTTGATTATCAATCCACCCAGATGGACATGAAAGAATCAAGGTAGTATATGACACATATATTTCATGTTTGCAAATCCATACTATATATTTAATCTATTAAAATGTAATAGTACGTATGCCAATCGAAACTCATAAGGGGATATATATCCATCACACATGTACCCAGAATATTCATTTTCCTCTACATTGTTCCATGGATCAACTTGTTGAAGTATAAGCTCACCACAGCTGGAATTTTCAGTGACCTCAGTGTACTGGGGGGCAGTGATCTCTTCATGAAATTTGTATTTTCCAAAATCAGAGTACTCTCAAGAATATACCTGTGAGGGCAGTAGGATTATATATGTGCATATAAGAGTATACATCGTGACCCAGGCGACAGAGACAGGGAGTCAGGAAGTTACATATTTGTTCATTTTGAAAATTCATGGAGAAATAAAAGGAGAAAAATGTGTGACAGGTTTCATAATATGTATCTCTGATGAAGCAAAAGGCAATTCCAAGTATACACCATGCCTCCTATCAAATGCCTCTACTTCTATTCCTTTAGATTATTTTTATCGATGTTACGATAAGTAGTCAGACTCTAGTAGGCTATGGGGTTAGTGTCAGAGATTCAATATTTCAAATGGCAAAACGGAAAATGAGTCTAATATATATGCGAACACGTGCCACATAACAATCTTCCACTGCCATCCACCACAATGCCTTGACATTACTATCACCCCAAATAAGACACAGTGAGAGGAGAAGAGGAAAAAAATCTGGGAATACATATCTGGAATTGGAAATTCTGAGGAGCTCACAAACTCGGGTGTGGCAGAAGAGATCCCAAAAGTAGGGGACAGGGTAAACATTCCACAAACATGGAACTTTGCTGGCCTAATGACTTCTTGACTATCTGCCTCTGACCTCTGTGCACTAGAAATAGAGCTTTGTGCTTTAGCTTCCTTTGCAGTGAGACCAGGAAAGCTTGGTCCCAGTCTATGTGAACAGGAGGACATGCTTTCATATTTTCCAATGCGAACAGGAGGCAGCAGAGCTGAATCCTCTCTTTGTAGGTAACTGTGGCCATTGGGGTATGAGTGTCTCCCTGGGTGGATTGTGAAGCCTTTGGCTCACCCTCCAGTTTTCATGGCATTTCTTGCAGCTTCCCTGGAAATTTGGTGTTTGTTTTTGAAATACATAAAGGTCAACCGGGACACAGTGCTGGAGGGAGCTCCGTCACGTGGGGTGAGTCAGGGTCTGAAGGAAAAAACACAAACCGGGCTGCTACCCCATATATCTTTCCCACTTGAGCGTAGCGACTTGATTCTGAGCATCGCACCAGATCCTCTCCCCACAACAACATGCCTTTATATTTTAGGGTCTGCTGGCTGCACCTTGTCAGTCACATGTCATTGGGAAGCCAATGACAGAACCACAGGGGCTCACCACAGATGTTGGTCACACACCTGCACTCCATTGCTCCAGGCCCAGTTCCCTGCTGGCTCCTACTCACTGGCATCTCTGTTCTTCACCATGATCATGAATTCCACTCAGTCAAAAACGGCACTGGCCGGTTCAGTCATGATGAGCAACAGGAGATCTAAAGGTTCTCCAGGGATTTCTGGTCATGGGATTCTCAAAACCTTCATGTTATTGGCCTAGCCATATTTCAAGAATGAAGAAGGTGGCACTGTGGGTTTTGATTCATTCGGGAGCCATTGAGGGTCGAGGAATCTCCTTTCGGTAAAAGCTCTGGAGATCGCATGCAGGCAAGGCTTTTCAAGGAGTGGCGAAAGGTCACAGGGATCCAGGCCCATTGGGGGTCTAAAATAAGAGGTCCATGTGAGTGTTGGCTCTCAACTACAGCTGAAAAGGCTTTAACAGCAAACTCATGTGAAATCCTGGCTGAGATTCCCAGTGCTGTGGAGAAAGCCACCCTCGGCCTAGACCTCAGTTTCCAAAGGCTCCTCTAATGCCTGGCCTTGTAAAATCCCAACACGATTCATGGCAAGAGTTCTCTGAGATCAGTTCCAGAACTGAGTCTCTAATGGCATCACACCAGAGTTCAAGCTGAGGTGGACCCACTCATCTTTTCCAACCACCACACAAAAGACCACTGTTCTAACAAAAACACTCCCACGTGGCCCTCATCTTCTTCCATACAGACACGCATCATAACATTCTGGCTGGGGGTTTCCTTAGGGGGAGCAGTCTAAGATGGTGTGCAAAGTAAGCTCTCATGCCCATCATGTGCCAAACGTCATGGTGGCCTGGACACCCTTCCTGAGAAACAGGACAGATAAAATGGGCCTGTAGTTAATACTGCTCTGCTTCTCAAATTCGAGGCCTCCTGCCTGCCAGGGGTAGATTCTTTATGTGTACTGGACTCATGAAAACACCCAAACACCTGTGTGCTAGTTACTGGAGGGCTTGCAACAACTCATTTGACCCAGAGGATCCCTGTTCTTACTTCATCGGGGTCAGGAGCCTCACCAGAGGAAGGCAAGAGACTTCATCCAATATTACACTTCTTTTTCATCCTTTGAGATTTGGATGGACACATGGGATTTTTCTTGAGTTTCCTGGGGTGCTGAGAATGTAATTCACAGCCACACACACAGGGCCAAGAGTCTGATTCGGACACAGCTTTTACAAAGCACTTTACCTAAAAGGCACTGATGGGGCCTCTTCATTTCCATTTGAAACTGTTTTCTTGAGGATCCCCAAAGGAGTGCCCTAAGGCAAACACCTCCCTGACATTCAGGGGAACAGAACAATAGGGAGGAAAGAAGCCTGGAGAAAAACTTTCCTTGAATTGAACACTGTGGCACTGACAGCTCCTAATCATGCAACTTGGGTTGCTATCTAAGCAAGCAGGGATTCTCCAGAGAGATCCTTACCAGTCATGCTAATTTTTGACTTTTCTGAGATGCTTGGCGTTCCCATCAGCAATCCAATCCATGGCCATGTCACAGAGCTTGAAGGTGGTAACCCATCTTGGACACAAAAACACGAACCCCTTCAGACAGTGGCCAAAATTCAGGAAGAATACAGGAACTTTGGGTCTTGGTAGGTGTTGCCCATCTGCAAGGCAAGCAGCAGTCCATTCATCAATAGGCCATGAGGAGCCCTGCAAAGATTTCCACTAGACAGAAAACATTCACGGCTGCATTCTTCTCTCTACTCTCTTTAACCACAAACCCAGTGGGATCCACTGGCATAGAAAGACTCACTAGTTAACAGTCCATTTCAAACCAACCACCACCACCACCACCACCACCAACAACAACAACAACAACAACAACAACAAAAACGTTTTTCCTTCATGTTCTCAGAACATGAGACAAAACGCCAAATTGAAACACACACCCACTAAGACACACAAACCACCCCTGTATTTGGTCTGCGTCTATCCACTCTGCCCTCTGACTGGTGGGTCAAAATATGTTCCACAGCAGTGGCCTGTCCTGTCTCAGCTCTGGTCTCCCTGGCCATATCTGTGTAGTTGTCAGGAGCCAGCAATGAGCCAACACTTCTTTCTCAGGAAACGCCCCTGTTGAGACCATTCAAGGCATTTGGCTATCAACACATCACCAGGTGCCAAGAAAGAATGACTCTGGCCTTGGTCCAGAAAAACAAGTGAGCCCACTGGGACTGGAACTGCCTCTGGGTGCCTCGACTCCTGGATCCCAAGTTCAGAGAGTTCCATCACCAAGGAAGTGAGGTGAGGTCACTTCCTTCAGGGACGTGAATGACGTCACTGCCTTGGCAACCACTTTGTCCTAACAGTTGTTTCCAAGGGTCCCATGAGATGGAGGCTGCCCCACCTTCCTGTGACATTTTCACAAGTCATAAAGGCCTATAGACCCTAGGAGCCCGGGATCAGGAACCCACCCAGGCCTGGTTGTGTCCATCTTCCCTGCATTGAGAAGAGAGAGGCTGATTCAGCCACAGCCCTTCATCCTGACTGGGTTGTTGGCCATGGAAGATGACTTTAGACCTCACAGGTCCTACCTAGCTGCCTACATTTGCTCCAGGGATCATTTCTGCATCTACCTTTGAGCTTCTCAGCAGATGGAGGATTCCCTACATACCTGTATGGCAAGATCAACTCAGGACCTGCTGTTATGTGAAGATAGATTGAGGGAACAGAGTCTGGTTCAGGGTCATATCAGGTTCGATTTGGTGTAGGAGTCATTCTGCTGGATGGATACGGGTATTGGGCAACTGGGATATTTTAAGAATGTAAGGTGAAATGTAAGTATGATAATAGAAAACTAGGTAAGATCTGAAGCACACAAGGGTGTTGGGCCCTTCATTGGGCCATACATAGTTTTGAATTATGTTCTCAAGAGGTGAATCCTCTGAATCCATTTACAATGGCATAAGATCTTGTACCTGGGACTACTGAATGGAAAAGAGAACTTCCAGTGAAATTGAGATAGTAGGCAGGATTCCAGTGTAGGGGAAGGAAGAAGAGTGAGTTTAAGATTTGGGCAAAAGGCCCTTTTTGCAATCGAATGAATTTCTATTAGAGTGTAAATGGGAATGTCAGCCCACAAGAAGAGTCAGTCACAACAAGGCACTTGGGGAAATAGATATCAATAGGGATGTTAGGAGATGGGGCAAAGTACAAAATGAGCGATAAGATCAGGGATATTTTCAACAGGGGGGATGGTTGAATACACTATCCTAGGAAGAAACAAGTGTATACTGACCATAGGATTGAAATTTGAAAACAATAGGCAACGCAGAAGTAGATGATTTTAGTAATCCATGCTCACATTAAAATTAGGCTTCGGAAAAATCATAAGATAAGCGTGAGTTTTGCATTTTTTGTCCAGAAGATGATGTGATGAAAGGAAGACACGGAGCAGGTGACATGTGTATTCCTCCCACCATTTCTGGGAGCATGTTCTGAAACCCTATCGTTTAGAGTTTGGGGATAAAAATAGGTGTACCCTGGGTCTACGTATATAGAGATGATGCATGAAGACACCATACGGTGAATAAAAAATATAACAGGTTCCTATTTTAAATAATGGATTGAATTGATATTTTAAAAAATACATGCAATCTGGTATTCACATACAAACATCCAGTCCAAGTAGTTATACATCTAGTGGTAATATTAGGGTTACTGTTTATACCAAACTGTGAGTGTTGCTTCGAAAATGTTGATGGAATTCAAAAGTAATGTGTTATAAAGAAATCTCATGAAAGAGCAAGTAAAGCAACATGGAGAAATACATGGGATCTGATACAGGGAGGGAATGTAAGTGAATCATATGCATATCAATTTGTGATTATTGGATGAAATGATACATCCTGGATGTATCATTTCTGAAGAAATAGGAATTTAACAATTTTGAATGAAAATTTACTTCAAAATACACATCATGTCCCATATGAATATACTTTCATGGATGTTCAACTGGGTCACTTACTGTAGAAATATGAGGGTTAGTACTCAACATTCACTGAAGTTCATTTTGAGTATTCAGAAACTAACGTGTATGTCAAGAAAATGAATATTTCTGAGAAATATCTTGTGAATAGTTGATTATCAATCCACCCAGATGGACATGAAAGAATCAAGGTAGTATATGACACATATATTTCATGTTTGCAAATCCATACTATATATTTAATCTATTAAAATGTAATAGTACGTATGCCAATCGAAACTCATAAGGGGATATATATCCATCACACATGTACCCAGAATATTCATTTTCCTCTACATTGTTCCATGGATCAACTTGTTGAAGTATAAGCTCACCACAGCTGGAATTTTCAGTGACCTCAGTGTACTGGGGGGCAGTGATCTCTTCATGAAATTTGTATTTTCCAAAATCAGAGTACTCTCAAGAATATACCTGTGAGGGCAGTAGGATTATATATGTGCATATAAGAGTATACATCGTGACCCAGGCGACAGAGACAGGGAGTCAGGAAGTTACATATTTGTTCATTTTGAAAATTCATGGAGAAATAAAAGGAGAAAAATGTGTGACAGGTTTCATAATATGTATCTCTGATGAAGCAAAAGGCAATTCCAAGTATACACCATGCCTCCTATCAAATGCCTCTACTTCTATTCCTTTAGATTATTTTTATCGATGTTACGATAAGTAGTCAGACTCTAGTAGGCTATGGGGTTAGTGTCAGAGATTCAATATTTCAAATGGCAAAACGGAAAATGAGTCTAATATATATGCGAACACGTGCCACATAACAATCTTCCACTGCCATCCACCACAATGCCTTGACATTACTATCACCCCAAATAAGACACAGTGAGAGGAGAAGAGGAAAAAAATCTGGGAATACATATCTGGAATTGGAAATTCTGAGGAGCTCACAAACTCGGGTGTGGCAGAAGAGATCCCAAAAGTAGGGGACAGGGTAAACATTCCACAAACATGGAACTTTGCTGGCCTAATGACTTCTTGACTATCTGCCTCTGACCTCTGTGCACTAGAAATAGAGCTTTGTGCTTTAGCTTCCTTTGCAGTGAGACCAGGAAAGCTTGGTCCCAGTCTATGTGAACAGGAGGACATGCTTTCATATTTTCCAATGCGAACAGGAGGCAGCAGAGCTGAATCCTCTCTTTGTAGGTAACTGTGGCCATTGGGGTATGAGTGTCTCCCTGGGTGGATTGTGAAGCCTTTGGCTCACCCTCCAGTTTTCATGGCATTTCTTGCAGCTTCCCTGGAAATTTGGTGTTTGTTTTTGAAATACATAAAGGTCAACCGGGACACAGTGCTGGAGGGAGCTCCGTCACGTGGGGTGAGTCAGGGTCTGAAGGAAAAAACACAAACCGGGCTGCTACCCCATATATCTTTCCCACTTGAGCGTAGCGACTTGATTCTGAGCATCGCACCAGATCCTCTCCCCACAACAACATGCCTTTATATTTTAGGGTCTGCTGGCTGCACCTTGTCAGTCACATGTCATTGGGAAGCCAATGACAGAACCACAGGGGCTCACCACAGATGTTGGTCACACACCTGCACTCCATTGCTCCAGGCCCAGTTCCCTGCTGGCTCCTACTCACTGGCATCTCTGTTCTTCACCATGATCATGAATTCCACTCAGTCAAAAACGGCACTGGCCGGTTCAGTCATGATGAGCAACAGGAGATCTAAAGGTTCTCCAGGGATTTCTGGTCATGGGATTCTCAAAACCTTCATGTTATTGGCCTAGCCATATTTCAAGAATGAAGAAGGTGGCACTGTGGGTTTTGATTCATTCGGGAGCCATTGAGGGTCGAGGAATCTCCTTTCGGTAAAAGCTCTGGAGATCGCATGCAGGCAAGGCTTTTCAAGGAGTGGCGAAAGGTCACAGGGATCCAGGCCCATTGGGGGTCTAAAATAAGAGGTCCATGTGAGTGTTGGCTCTCAACTACAGCTGAAAAGGCTTTAACAGCAAACTCATGTGAAATCCTGGCTGAGATTCCCAGTGCTGTGGAGAAAGCCACCCTCGGCCTAGACCTCAGTTTCCAAAGGCTCCTCTAATGCCTGGCCTTGTAAAATCCCAACACGATTCATGGCAAGAGTTCTCTGAGATCAGTTCCAGAACTGAGTCTCTAATGGCATCACACCAGAGTTCAAGCTGAGGTGGACCCACTCATCTTTTCCAACCACCACACAAAAGACCACTGTTCTAACAAAAACACTCCCACGTGGCCCTCATCTTCTTCCATACAGACACGCATCATAACATTCTGGCTGGGGGTTTCCTTAGGGGGAGCAGTCTAAGATGGTGTGCAAAGTAAGCTCTCATGCCCATCATGTGCCAAACGTCATGGTGGCCTGGACACCCTTCCTGAGAAACAGGACAGATAAAATGGGCCTGTAGTTAATACTGCTCTGCTTCTCAAATTCGAGGCCTCCTGCCTGCCAGGGGTAGATTCTTTATGTGTACTGGACTCATGAAAACACCCAAACACCTGTGTGCTAGTTACTGGAGGGCTTGCAACAACTCATTTGACCCAGAGGATCCCTGTTCTTACTTCATCGGGGTCAGGAGCCTCACCAGAGGAAGGCAAGAGACTTCATCCAATATTACACTTCTTTTTCATCCTTTGAGATTTGGATGGACACATGGGATTTTTCTTGAGTTTCCTGGGGTGCTGAGAATGTAATTCACAGCCACACACACAGGGCCAAGAGTCTGATTCGGACACAGCTTTTACAAAGCACTTTACCTAAAAGGCACTGATGGGGCCTCTTCATTTCCATTTGAAACTGTTTTCTTGAGGATCCCCAAAGGAGTGCCCTAAGGCAAACACCTCCCTGACATTCAGGGGAACAGAACAATAGGGAGGAAAGAAGCCTGGAGAAAAACTTTCCTTGAATTGAACACTGTGGCACTGACAGCTCCTAATCATGCAACTTGGGTGGCTATCTAAGCAAGCAGGGATTCTCCAGAGAGATCCTTACCAGTCATGCTAATTTTTGACTTTTCTGAGATGCTTGGCGTTCCCATCAGCAATCCAATCCATGGCCATGTCACAGAGCTTGAAGGTGGTAACCCATCTTGGACACAAAAACACGAACCCCTTCAGACAGTGGCCAAAATTCAGGAAGAATACAGGAACTTTGGGTCTTGGTAGGTGTTGCCCATCTGCAAGGCAAGCAGCAGTCCATTCATCAATAGGCCATGAGGAGCCCTGCAAAGATTTCCACTAGACAGAAAACATTCACGGCTGCATTCTTCTCTCTACTCTCTTTAACCACAAACCCAGTGGGATCCACTGGCATAGAAAGACTCACTAGTTAACAGTCCATTTCAAACCAACCACCACCACCACCACCACCACCACCAACAACAACAACAACAACAACAACAACAACAACAAAAACGTTTTTCCTTCATGTTCTCAGAACATGAGACAAAACGCCAAATTGAAACACACACCCACTAAGACACACAAACCACCCCTGTATTTGGTCTGCGTCTATCCACTCTGCCCTCTGACTGGTGGGTCAAAATATGTTCCACAGCAGTGGCCTGTCCTGTCTCAGCTCTGGTCTCCCTGGCCATATCTGTGTAGTTGTCAGGAGCCAGCAATGAGCCAACACTTCTTTCTCAGGAAACGCCCCTGTTGAGACCATTCAAGGCATTTGGCTATCAACACATCACCAGGTGCCAAGAAAGAATGACTCTGGCCTTGGTCCAGAAAAACAAGTGAGCCCACTGGGACTGGAACTGCCTCTGGGTGCCTCGACTCCTGGATCCCAAGTTCAGAGAGTTCCATCACCAAGGAAGTGAGGTGAGGTCACTTCCTTCAGGGACGTGAATGACGTCACTGCCTTGGCAACTACTTTGTCCTAACAGTTGTTTCCAAGGGTCCCATGAGATGGAGGCTGCCCCACCTTCCTGTGACATTTTCACAAGTCATAAAGGCCTATATACCCTAGGAGCCCGGGATCAGGAACCCACCCAGGCCTGGTTGTGTCCATCTTCCCTGCATTGAGAAGAGAGAGGCTGATTCAGCCACAGCCCTTCATCCTGACTGGGTTGTTGGCCATGGAAGATGACTTTAGACCTCACAGGTCCTACCTAGCTGCCTACATTTGCTCCAGGGATCATTTCTGCATCTACCTTTGAGCTTCTCAGCAGATGGAGGATTCCCTACATACCTGTATGGCAAGATCAACTCAGGACCTGCTGTTATGTGAAGATAGATTGAGGGAACAGAGTCTGGTTCAGGGTCATATCAGGTTCGATTGGGTGTAGGAGTCATTCTGCTGGATGGATACGGGTATTGGGCAACTGGGATATTTTAAGAATGTAAGGTGAAATGTAAGTATGATAATAGAAAACTAGGTAAGATCTGAAGCACACAAGGGTGTTGGGCCCTTCATTGGGCCATACATAGTTTTGAATTATGTTCTCAAGAGGTGAATCCTCTGAATCCATTTACAATGGCATAAGATCTTGTACCTGGGACTACTGAATGGAAAAGAGAACTTCCAGTGAAATTGAGATAGTAGGCAGGATTCCAGTGTAGGGGAAGGAAGAAGAGTGAGTTTAAGATTTGGGCAAAAGGCCCTTTTTGCAATCGAATGAATTTCTATTAGAGTGTAAATGGGAATGTCAGCCCACAAGAAGAGTCAGTCACAACAAGGCACTTGGGGAAATAGATATCAATAGGGATGTTAGGAGATGGGGCAAAGTACAAAATGAGCGATAAGATCAGGGATATTTTCAACAGGGGGGATGGTTGAATACACTATCCTAGGAAGAAACAAGTGTATACTGACCATAGGATTGAAATTTGAAAACAATAGGCAACGCAGAAGTAGATGATTTTAGTAATCCATGCTCACATTAAAATTAGGCTTCGGAAAAATCATAAGATAAGCGTGAGTTTTGCATTTTTTGTCCAGAAGATGATGTGATGAAAGGAAGACACGGAGCAGGTGACATGTGTATTCCTCCCACCATTTCTGGGAGCATGTTCTGAAACCCTATCGTTTAGAGTTTGGGGATAAAAATAGGTGTACCCTGGGTCTACGTATATAGAGATGATGCATGAAGACACCATACGGTGAATAAAAAATATAACAGGTTCCTATTTTAAATAATGGATTGAATTGATATTTTAAAAAATACATGCAATCTGGTATTCACATACAAACATCCAGTCCAAGTAGTTATACATCTAGTGGTAATATTAGGGTCACTGTTTATACCAAACTGTGAGTGTTGCTTCGAAAATGTTGATGGAATTCAAAAGTAATGTGTTATAAAGAAATCTCATGAAAGAGCAAGTAAAGCAACATGGAGAAATACATGGGATCTGATACAGGGAGGGAATGTAAGTGAATCATATGCATATCAATTTGTGATTATTGGATGAAATGATACATCCTGGATGTATCATTTCTGAAGAAATAGGAATTTAACAATTTTGAATGAAAATTTACTTCAAAATACACATCATGTCCCATATGAATATACTTTCATGGATGTTCAACTGGGTCACTTACTGTAGAAATATGAGGGTTAGTACTCAACATTCACTGAAGTTCATTTTGAGTATTCAGAAACTAACGTGTATGTCAAGAAAATGAATATTTCTGAGAAATATCTTGTGAATAGTTGATTATCAATCCACCCAGATGGACATGAAAGAATCAAGGTAGTATATGACACATATATTTCATGTTTGCAAATCCATACTATATATTTAATCTATTAAAATGTAATAGTACGTATGCCAATCGAAACTCATAAGGGGATATATATCCATCACACATGTACCCAGAATATTCATTTTCCTCTACATTGTTCCATGGATCAACTTGTTGAAGTATAAGCTCACCACAGCTGGAATTTTCAGTGACCTCAGTGTACTGGGGGGCAGTGATCTCTTCATGAAATTTGTATTTTCCAAAATCAGAGTACTCTCAAGAATATACCTGTGAGGGCAGTAGGATTATATATGTGCATATAAGAGTATACATCGTGACCCAGGCGACAGAGACAGGGAGTCAGGAAGTTACATATTTGTTCATTTTGAAAATTCATGGAGAAATAAAAGGAGAAAAATGTGTGACAGGTTTCATAATATGTATCTCTGATGAAGCAAAAGGCAATTCCAAGTATACACCATGCCTCCTATCAAATGCCTCTACTTCTATTCCTTTAGATTATTTTTATCGATGTTACGATAAGTAGTCAGACTCTAGTAGGCTATGGGGTTAGTGTCAGAGATTCAATATTTCAAATGGCAAAACGGAAAATGAGTCTAATATATATGCGAACACGTGCCACATAACAATCTTCCACTGCCATCCACCACAATGCCTTGACATTACTATCACCCCAAATAAGACACAGTGAGAGGAGAAGAGGAAAAAAATCTGGGAATACATATCTGGAATTGGAAATTCTGAGGAGCTCACAAACTCGGGTGTGGCAGAAGAGATCCCAAAAGTAGGGGACAGGGTAAACATTCCACAAACATGGAACTTTGCTGGCCTAATGACTTCTTGACTATCTGCCTCTGACCTCTGTGCACTAGAAATAGAGCTTTGTGCTTTAGCTTCCTTTGCAGTGAGACCAGGAAAGCTTGGTCCCAGTCTATGTGAACAGGAGGACATGCTTTCATATTTTCCAATGCGAACAGGAGGCAGCAGAGCTGAATCCTCTCTTTGTAGGTAACTGTGGCCATTGGGGTATGAGTGTCTCCCTGGGTGGATTGTGAAGCCTTTGGCTCACCCTCCAGTTTTCATGGCATTTCTTGCAGCTTCCCTGGAAATTTGGTGTTTGTTTTTGAAATACATAAAGGTCAACCGGGACACAGTGCTGGAGGGAGCTCCGTCACGTGGGGTGAGTCAGGGTCTGAAGGAAAAAACACAAACCGGGCTGCTACCCCATATATCTTTCCCACTTGAGCGTAGCGACTTGATTCTGAGCATCGCACCAGATCCTCTCCCCACAACAACATGCCTTTATATTTTAGGGTCTGCTGGCTGCACCTTGTCAGTCACATGTCATTGGGAAGCCAATGACAGAACCACAGGGGCTCACCACAGATGTTGGTCACACACCTGCACTCCATTGCTCCAGGCCCAGTTCCCTGCTGGCTCCTACTCACTGGCATCTCTGTTCTTCACCATGATCATGAATTCCACTCAGTCAAAAACGGCACTGGCCGGTTCAGTCATGATGAGCAACAGGAGATCTAAAGGTTCTCCAGGGATTTCTGGTCATGGGATTCTCAAAACCTTCATGTTATTGGCCTAGCCATATTTCAAGAATGAAGAAGGTGGCACTGTGGGTTTTGATTCATTCGGGAGCCATTGAGGGTCGAGGAATCTCCTTTCGGTAAAAGCTCTGGAGATCGCATGCAGGCAAGGCTTTTCAAGGAGTGGCGAAAGGTCACAGGGATCCAGGCCCATTGGGGGTCTAAAATAAGAGGTCCATGTGAGTGTTGGCTCTCAACTACAGCTGAAAAGGCTTTAACAGCAAACTCATGTGAAATCCTGGCTGAGATTCCCAGTGCTGTGGAGAAAGCCACCCTCGGCCTAGACCTCAGTTTCCAAAGGCTCCTCTAATGCCTGGCCTTGTAAAATCCCAACACGATTCATGGCAAGAGTTCTCTGAGATCAGTTCCAGAACTGAGTCTCTAATGGCATCACACCAGAGTTCAAGCTGAGGTGGACCCACTCATCTTTTCCAACCACCACACAAAAGACCACTGTTCTAACAAAAACACTCCCACGTGGCCCTCATCTTCTTCCATACAGACACGCATCATAACATTCTGGCTGGGGGTTTCCTTAGGGGGAGCAGTCTAAGATGGTGTGCAAAGTAAGCTCTCATGCCCATCATGTGCCAAACGTCATGGTGGCCTGGACACCCTTCCTGAGAAACAGGACAGATAAAATGGGCCTGTAGTTAATACTGCTCTGCTTCTCAAATTCGAGGCCTCCTGCCTGCCAGGGGTAGATTCTTTATGTGTACTGGACTCATGAAAACACCCAAACACCTGTGTGCTAGTTACTGGAGGGCTTGCAACAACTCATTTGACCCAGAGGATCCCTGTTCTTACTTCATCGGGGTCAGGAGCCTCACCAGAGGAAGGCAAGAGACTTCATCCAATATTACACTTCTTTTTCATCCTTTGAGATTTGGATGGACACATGGGATTTTTCTTGAGTTTCCTGGGGTGCTGAGAATGTAATTCACAGCCACACACACAGGGCCAAGAGTCTGATTCGGACACAGCTTTTACAAAGCACTTTACCTAAAAGGCACTGATGGGGCCTCTTCATTTCCATTTGAAACTGTTTTCTTGAGGATCCCCAAAGGAGTGCCCTAAGGCAAACACCTCCCTGACATTCAGGGGAACAGAACAATAGGGAGGAAAGAAGCCTGGAGAAAAACTTTCCTTGAATTGAACACTGTGGCACGGACAGCTCCTAATCATGCAACTTGGGTGGCTATCTAAGCAAGCAGGGATTCTCCAGAGAGATCCTTACCAGTCATGCTAATTTTTGACTTTTCTGAGATGCTTGGCGTTCCCATCAGCAATCCAATCCATGGCCATGTCACAGAGCTTGAAGGTGGTAACCCATCTTGGACACAAAAACACGAACCCCTTCAGACAGTGGCCAAAATTCAGGAAGAATACAGGAACTTTGGGTCTTGGTAGGTGTTGCCCATCTGCAAGGCAAGCAGCAGTCCATTCATCAATAGGCCATGAGGAGCCCTGCAAAGATTTCCACTAGACAGAAAACATTCACGGCTGCATTCTTCTCTCTACTCTCTTTAACCACAAACCCAGTGGGATCCACTGGCATAGAAAGACTCACTAGTTAACAGTCCATTTCAAACCAACCACCACCACCACCACCACCACCACCAACAACAACAACAACAACAACAACAACAAAAACGTTTTTCCTTCATGTTCTCAGAACATGAGACAAAACGCCAAATTGAAACACACACCCACTAAGACACACAAACCACCCCTGTATTTGGTCTGCGTCTATCCACTCTGCCCTCTGACTGGTGGGTCAAAATATGTTCCACAGCAGTGGCCTGTCCTGTCTCAGCTCTGGTCTCCCTGGCCATATCTGTGTAGTTGTCAGGAGCCAGCAATGAGCCAACACTTCTTTCTCAGGAAACGCCCCTGTTGAGACCATTCAAGGCATTTGGCTATCAACACATCACCAGGTGCCAAGAAAGAATGACTCTGGCCTTGGTCCAGAAAAACAAGTGAGCCCACTGGGACTGGAACTGCCTCTGGGTGCCTCGACTCCTGGATCCCAAGTTCAGAGAGTTCCATCACCAAGGAAGTGAGGTGAGGTCACTTCCTTCAGGGACGTGAATGACGTCACTGCCTTGGCAACCACTTTGTCCTAACAGTTGTTTCCAAGGGTCCCATGAGATGGAGGCTGCCCCACCTTCCTGTGACATTTTCACAAGTCATAAAGGCCTATATACCCTAGGAGCCCGGGATCAGGAACCCACCCAGGCCTGGTTGTGTCCATCTTCCCTGCATTGAGAAGAGAGAGGCTGATTCAGCCACAGCCCTTCATCCTGACTGGGTTGTTGGCCATGGAAGATGACTTTAGACCTCACAGGTCCTACCTAGCTGCCTACATTTGCTCCAGGGATCATTTCTGCATCTACCTTTGAGCTTCTCAGCAGATGGAGGATTCCCTACATACCTGTATGGCAAGATCAACTCAGGACCTGCTGTTATGTGAAGATAGATTGAGGGAACAGAGTCTGGTTCAGGGTCATATCAGGTTCGATTTGGTGTAGGAGTCATTCTGCTGGATGGATACGGGTATTGGGCAACTGGGATATTTTAAGAATGTAAGGTGAAATGTAAGTATGATAATAGAAAACTAGGTAAGATCTGAAGCACACAAGGGTGTTGGGCCCTTCATTGGGCCATACATAGTTTTGAATTATGTTCTCAAGAGGTGAATCCTCTGAATCCATTTACAATGGCATAAGATCTTGTACCTGGGACTACTGAATGGAAAAGAGAACTTCCAGTGAAATTGAGATAGTAGGCAGGATTCCAGTGTAGGGGAAGGAAGAAGAGTGAGTTTAAGATTTGGGCAAAAGGCCCTTTTTGCAATCGAATGAATTTCTATTAGAGTGTAAATGGGAATGTCAGCCCACAAGAAGAGTCAGTCACAACAAGGCACTTGGGGAAATAGATATCAATAGGGATGTTAGGAGATGGGGCAAAGTACAAAATGAGCGATAAGATCAGGGATATTTTCAACAGGGGGGATGGTTGAATACACTATCCTAGGAAGAAACAAGTGTATACTGACCATAGGATTGAAATTTGAAAACAATAGGCAACGCAGAAGTAGATGATTTTAGTAATCCATGCTCACATTAAAATTAGGCTTCGGAAAAATCATAAGATAAGCGTGAGTTTTGCATTTTTTGTCCAGAAGATGATGTGATGAAAGGAAGACACGGAGCAGGTGACATGTGTATTCCTCCCACCATTTCTGGGAGCATGTTCTGAAACCCTATCGTTTAGAGTTTGGGGATAAAAATAGGTGTACCCTGGGTCTACGTATATAGAGATGATGCATGAAGACACCATACGGTGAATAAAAAATATAACAGGTTCCTATTTTAAATAATGGATTGAATTGATATTTTAAAAAATACATGCAATCTGGTATTCACATACAAACATCCAGTCCAAGTAGTTATACATCTAGTGGTAATATTAGGGTCACTGTTTATACCAAACTGTGAGTGTTGCTTCGAAAATGTTGATGGAATTCAAAAGTAATGTGTTATAAAGAAATCTCATGAAAGAGCAAGTAAAGCAACATGGAGAAATACATGGGATCTGATACAGGGAGGGAATGTAAGTGAATCATATGCATATCAATTTGTGATTATTGGATGAAATGATACATCCTGGATGTATCATTTCTGAAGAAATAGGAATTTAACAATTTTGAATGAAAATTTACTTCAAAATACACATCATGTCCCATATGAATATACTTTCATGGATGTTCAACTGGGTCACTTACTGTAGAAATATGAGGGTTAGTACTCAACATTCACTGAAGTTCATTTTGAGTATTCAGAAACTAACGTGTATGTCAAGAAAATGAATATTTCTGAGAAATATCTTGTGAATAGTTGATTATCAATCCACCCAGATGGACATGAAAGAATCAAGGTAGTATATGACACATATATTTCATGTTTGCAAATCCATACTATATATTTAATCTATTAAAATGTAATAGTACGTATGCCAATCGAAACTCATAAGGGGATATATATCCATCACACATGTACCCAGAATATTCATTTTCCTCTACATTGTTCCATGGATCAACTTGTTGAAGTATAAGCTCACCACAGCTGGAATTTTCAGTGACCTCAGTGTACTGGGGGGCAGTGATCTCTTCATGAAATTTGTATTTTCCAAAATCAGAGTACTCTCAAGAATATACCTGTGAGGGCAGTAGGATTATATATGTGCATATAAGAGTATACATCGTGACCCAGGCGACAGAGACAGGGAATCAGGAAGTTACATATTTGTTCATTTTGAAAATTCATGGAGAAATAAAAGGAGAAAAATGTGTGACAGGTTTCATAATATGTATCTCTGATGAAGCAAAAGGCAATTCCAAGTATACACCATGCCTCCTATCAAATGCCTCTACTTCTATTCCTTTAGATTATTTTTATCGATGTTACGATAAGTAGTCAGACTCTAGTAGGCTATGGGGTTAGTGTCAGAGATTCAATATTTCAAATGGCAAAACGGAAAATGAGTCTAATATATATGCGAACACGTGCCACATAACAATCTTCCACTGCCATCCACCACAATGCCTTGACATTACTATCACCCCAAATAAGACACAGTGAGAGGAGAAGAGGAAAAAAATCTGGGAATACATATCTGGAATTGGAAATTCTGAGGAGCTCACAAACTCGGGTGTGGCAGAAGAGATCCCAAAAGTAGGGGACAGGGTAAACATTCCACAAACATGGAACTTTGCTGGCCTAATGACTTCTTGACTATCTGCCTCTGACCTCTGTGCACTAGAAATAGAGCTTTGTGCTTTAGCTTCCTTTGCAGTGAGACCAGGAAAGCTTGGTCCCAGTCTATGTGAACAGGAGGACATGCTTTCATATTTTCCAATGCGAACAGGAGGCAGCAGAGCTGAATCCTCTCTTTGTAGGTAACTGTGGCCATTGGGGTATGAGTGTCTCCCTGGGTGGATTGTGAAGCCTTTGGCTCACCCTCCAGTTTTCATGGCATTTCTTGCAGCTTCCCTGGAAATTTGGTGTTTGTTTTTGAAATACATAAAGGTCAACCGGGACACAGTGCTGGAGGGAGCTCCGTCACGTGGGGTGAGTCAGGGTCTGAAGGAAAAAACACAAACCGGGCTGCTACCCCATATATCTTTCCCACTTGAGCGTAGCGACTTGATTCTGAGCATCGCACCAGATCCTCTCCCCACAACAACATGCCTTTATATTTTAGGGTCTGCTGGCTGCACCTTGTCAGTCACATGTCATTGGGAAGCCAATGACAGAACCACAGGGGCTCACCACAGATGTTGGTCACACACCTGCACTCCATTGCTCCAGGCCCAGTTCCCTGCTGGCTCCTACTCACTGGCATCTCTGTTCTTCACCATGATCATGAATTCCACTCAGTCAAAAACGGCACTGGCCGGTTCAGTCATGATGAGCAACAGGAGATCTAAAGGTTCTCCAGGGATTTCTGGTCATGGGATTCTCAAAACCTTCATGTTATTGGCCTAGCCATATTTCAAGAATGAAGAAGGTGGCACTGTGGGTTTTGATTCATTCGGGAGCCATTGAGGGTCGAGGAATCTCCTTTCGGTAAAAGCTCTGGAGATCGCATGCAGGCAAGGCTTTTCAAGGAGTGGCGAAAGGTCACAGGGATCCAGGCCCATTGGGGGTCTAAAATAAGAGGTCCATGTGAGTGTTGGCTCTCAACTACAGCTGAAAAGGCTTTAACAGCAAACTCATGTGAAATCCTGGCTGAGATTCCCAGTGCTGTGGAGAAAGCCACCCTCGGCCTAGACCTCAGTTTCCAAAGGCTCCTCTAATGCCTGGCCTTGTAAAATCCCAACACGATTCATGGCAAGAGTTCTCTGAGATCAGTTCCAGAACTGAGTCTCTAATGGCATCACACCAGAGTTCAAGCTGAGGTGGACCCACTCATCTTTTCCAACCACCACACAAAAGACCACTGTTCTAACAAAAACACTCCCACGTGGCCCTCATCTTCTTCCATACAGACACGCATCATAACATTCTGGCTGGGGGTTTCCTTAGGGGGAGCAGTCTAAGATGGTGTGCAAAGTAAGCTCTCATGCCCATCATGTGCCAAACGTCATGGTGGCCTGGACACCCTTCCTGAGAAACAGGACAGATAAAATGGGCCTGTAGTTAATACTGCTCTGCTTCTCAAATTCGAGGCCTCCTGCCTGCCAGGGGTAGATTCTTTATGTGTACTGGACTCATGAAAACACCCAAACACCTGTGTGCTAGTTACTGGAGGGCTTGCAACAACTCATTTGACCCAGAGGATCCCTGTTCTTACTTCATCGGGGTCAGGAGCCTCACCAGAGGAAGGCAAGAGACTTCATCCAATATTACACTTCTTTTTCATCCTTTGAGATTTGGATGGACACATGGGATTTTTCTTGAGTTTCCTGGGGTGCTGAGAATGTAATTCACAGCCACACACACAGGGCCAAGAGTCTGATTCGGACACAGCTTTTACAAAGCACTTTACCTAAAAGGCACTGATGGGGCCTCTTCATTTCCATTTGAAACTGTTTTCTTGAGGATCCCCAAAGGAGTGCCCTAAGGCAAACACCTCCCTGACATTCAGGGGAACAGAACAATAGGGAGGAAAGAAGCCTGGAGAAAAACTTTCCTTGAATTGAACACTGTGGCACGGACAGCTCCTAATCATGCAACTTGGGTGGCTATCTAAGCAAGCAGGGATTCTCCAGAGAGATCCTTACCAGTCATGCTAATTTTTGACTTTTCTGAGATGCTTGGCGTTCCCATCAGCAATCCAATCCATGGCCATGTCACAGAGCTTGAAGGTGGTAACCCATCTTGGACACAAAAACACGAACCCCTTCAGACAGTGGCCAAAATTCAGGAAGAATACAGGAACTTTGGGTCTTGGTAGGTGTTGCCCATCTGCAAGGCAAGCAGCAGTCCATTCATCAATAGGCCATGAGGAGCCCTGCAAAGATTTCCACTAGACAGAAAACATTCACGGCTGCATTCTTCTCTCTACTCTCTTTAACCACAAACCCAGTGGGATCCACTGGCATAGAAAGACTCACTAGTTAACAGTCCATTTCAAACCAACCACCACCACCACCACCACCACCACCACCAACAACAACAACAACAACAACAACAACAAAAACGTTTTTCCTTCATGTTCTCAGAACATGAGACAAAACGCCAAATTGAAACACACACCCACTAAGACACACAAACCACCCCTGTATTTGGTCTGCGTCTATCCACTCTGCCCTCTGACTGGTGGGTCAAAATATGTTCCACAGCAGTGGCCTGTCCTGTCTCAGCTCTGGTCTCCCTGGCCATATCTGTGTAGTTGTCAGGAGCCAGCAATGAGCCAACACTTCTTTCTCAGGAAACGCCCCTGTTGAGACCATTCAAGGCATTTGGCTATCAACACATCACCAGGTGCCAAGAAAGAATGACTCTGGCCTTGGTCCAGAAAAACAAGTGAGCCCACTGGGACTGGAACTGCCTCTGGGTGCCTCGACTCCTGGATCCCAAGTTCAGAGAGTTCCATCACCAAGGAAGTGAGGTGAGGTCACTTCCTTCAGGGACGTGAATGACGTCACTGCCTTGGCAACCACTTTGTCCTAACAGTTGTTTCCAAGGGTCCCATGAGATGGAGGCTGCCCCACCTTCCTGTGACATTTTCACAAGTCATAAAGGCCTATATACCCTAGGAGCCCGGGATCAGGAACCCACCCAGGCCTGGTTGTGTCCATCTTCCCTGCATTGAGAAGAGAGAGGCTGATTCAGCCACAGCCCTTCATCCTGACTGGGTTGTTGGCCATGGAAGATGACTTTAGACCTCACAGGTCCTACCTAGCTGCCTACATTTGCTCCAGGGATCATTTCTGCATCTACCTTTGAGCTTCTCAGCAGATGGAGGATTCCCTACATACCTGTATGGCAAGATCAACTCAGGACCTGCTGTTATGTGAAGATAGATTGAGGGAACAGAGTCTGGTTCAGGGTCATATCAGGTTCGATTGGGTGTAGGAGTCATTCTGCTGGATGGATACGGGTATTGGGCAACTGGGATATTTTAAGAATGTAAGGTGAAATGTAAGTATGATAATAGAAAACTAGGTAAGATCTGAAGCACACAAGGGTGTTGGGCCCTTCATTGGGCCATACATAGTTTTGAATTATGTTCTCAAGAGGTGAATCCTCTGAATCCATTTACAATGGCATAAGATCTTGTACCTGGGACTACTGAATGGAAAAGAGAACTTCCAGTGAAATTGAGATAGTAGGCAGGATTCCAGTGTAGGGGAAGGAAGAAGAGTGAGTTTAAGATTTGGGCAAAAGGCCCTTTTTGCAATCGAATGAATTTCTATTAGAGTGTAAATGGGAATGTCAGCCCACAAGAAGAGTCAGTCACAACAAGGCACTTGGGGAAATAGATATCAATAGGGATGTTAGGAGATGGGGCAAAGTACAAAATGAGCGATAAGATCAGGGATATTTTCAACAGGGGGGATGGTTGAATACACTATCCTAGGAAGAAACAAGTGTATACTGACCATAGGATTGAAATTTGAAAACAATAGGCAACGCAGAAGTAGATGATTTTAGTAATCCATGCTCACATTAAAATTAGGCTTCGGAAAAATCATAAGATAAGCGTGAGTTTTGCATTTTTTGTCCAGAAGATGATGTGATGAAAGGAAGACACGGAGCAGGTGACATGTGTATTCCTCCCACCATTTCTGGGAGCATGTTCTGAAACCCTATCGTTTAGAGTTTGGGGATAAAAATAGGTGTACCCTGGGTCTACGTATATAGAGATGATGCATGAAGACACCATACGGTGAATAAAAAATATAACAGGTTCCTATTTTAAATAATGGATTGAATTGATATTTTAAAAAATACATGCAATCTGGTATTCACATACAAACATCCAGTCCAAGTAGTTATACATCTAGTGGTAATATTAGGGTCACTGTTTATACCAAACTGTGAGTGTTGCTTCGAAAATGTTGATGGAATTCAAAAGTAATGTGTTATAAAGAAATCTCATGAAAGAGCAAGTAAAGCAACATGGAGAAATACATGGGATCTGATACAGGGAGGGAATGTAAGTGAATCATATGCATATCAATTTGTGATTATTGGATGAAATGATACATCCTGGATGTATCATTTCTGAAGAAATAGGAATTTAACAATTTTGAATGAAAATTTACTTCAAAATACACATCATGTCCCATATGAATATACTTTCATGGATGTTCAACTGGGTCACTTACTGTAGAAATATGAGGGTTAGTACTCAACATTCACTGAAGTTCATTTTGAGTATTCAGAAACTAACGTGTATGTCAAGAAAATGAATATTTCTGAGAAATATCTTGTGAATAGTTGATTATCAATCCACCCAGATGGACATGAAAGAATCAAGGTAGTATATGACACATATATTTCATGTTTGCAAATCCATACTATATATTTAATCTATTAAAATGTAATAGTACGTATGCCAATCGAAACTCATAAGGGGATATATATCCATCACACATGTACCCAGAATATTCATTTTCCTCTACATTGTTCCATGGATCAACTTGTTGAAGTATAAGCTCACCACAGCTGGAATTTTCAGTGACCTCAGTGTACTGGGGGGCAGTGATCTCTTCATGAAATTTGTATTTTCCAAAATCAGAGTACTCTCAAGAATATACCTGTGAGGGCAGTAGGATTATATATGTGCATATAAGAGTATACATCGTGACCCAGGCGACAGAGACAGGGAGTCAGGAAGTTACATATTTGTTCATTTTGAAAATTCATGGAGAAATAAAAGGAGAAAAATGTGTGACAGGTTTCATAATATGTATCTCTGATGAAGCAAAAGGCAATTCCAAGTATACACCATGCCTCCTATCAAATGCCTCTACTTCTATTCCTTTAGATTATTTTTATCGATGTTACGATAAGTAGTCAGACTCTAGTAGGCTATGGGGTTAGTGTCAGAGATTCAATATTTCAAATGGCAAAACGGAAAATGAGTCTAATATATATGCGAACACGTGCCACATAACAATCTTCCACTGCCATCCACCACAATGCCTTGACATTACTATCACCCCAAATAAGACACAGTGAGAGGAGAAGAGGAAAAAAATCTGGGAATACATATCTGGAATTGGAAATTCTGAGGAGCTCACAAACTCGGGTGTGGCAGAAGAGATCCCAAAAGTAGGGGACAGGGTAAACATTCCACAAACATGGAACTTTGCTGGCCTAATGACTTCTTGACTATCTGCCTCTGACCTCTGTGCACTAGAAATAGAGCTTTGTGCTTTAGCTTCCTTTGCAGTGAGACCAGGAAAGCTTGGTCCCAGTCTATGTGAACAGGAGGACATGCTTTCATATTTTCCAATGCGAACAGGAGGCAGCAGAGCTGAATCCTCTCTTTGTAGGTAACTGTGGCCATTGGGGTATGAGTGTCTCCCTGGGTGGATTGTGAAGCCTTTGGCTCACCCTCCAGTTTTCATGGCATTTCTTGCAGCTTCCCTGGAAATTTGGTGTTTGTTTTTGAAATACATAAAGGTCAACCGGGACACAGTGCTGGAGGGAGCTCCGTCACGTGGGGTGAGTCAGGGTCTGAAGGAAAAAACACAAACCGGGCTGCTACCCCATATATCTTTCCCACTTGAGCGTAGCGACTTGATTCTGAGCATCGCACCAGATCCTCTCCCCACAACAACATGCCTTTATATTTTAGGGTCTGCTGGCTGCACCTTGTCAGTCACATGTCATTGGGAAGCCAATGACAGAACCACAGGGGCTCACCACAGATGTTGGTCACACACCTGCACTCCATTGCTCCAGGCCCAGTTCCCTGCTGGCTCCTACTCACTGGCATCTCTGTTCTTCACCATGATCATGAATTCCACTCAGTCAAAAACGGCACTGGCCGGTTCAGTCATGATGAGCAACAGGAGATCTAAAGGTTCTCCAGGGATTTCTGGTCATGGGATTCTCAAAACCTTCATGTTATTGGCCTAGCCATATTTCAAGAATGAAGAAGGTGGCACTGTGGGTTTTGATTCATTCGGGAGCCATTGAGGGTCGAGGAATCTCCTTTCGGTAAAAGCTCTGGAGATCGCATGCAGGCAAGGCTTTTCAAGGAGTGGCGAAAGGTCACAGGGATCCAGGCCCATTGGGGGTCTAAAATAAGAGGTCCATGTGAGTGTTGGCTCTCAACTACAGCTGAAAAGGCTTTAACAGCAAACTCATGTGAAATCCTGGCTGAGATTCCCAGTGCTGTGGAGAAAGCCACCCTCGGCCTAGACCTCAGTTTCCAAAGGCTCCTCTAATGCCTGGCCTTGTAAAATCCCAACACGATTCATGGCAAGAGTTCTCTGAGATCAGTTCCAGAACTGAGTCTCTAATGGCATCACACCAGAGTTCAAGCTGAGGTGGACCCACTCATCTTTTCCAACCACCACACAAAAGACCACTGTTCTAACAAAAACACTCCCACGTGGCCCTCATCTTCTTCCATACAGACACGCATCATAACATTCTGGCTGGGGGTTTCCTTAGGGGGAGCAGTCTAAGATGGTGTGCAAAGTAAGCTCTCATGCCCATCATGTGCCAAACGTCATGGTGGCCTGGACACCCTTCCTGAGAAACAGGACAGATAAAATGGGCCTGTAGTTAATACTGCTCTGCTTCTCAAATTCGAGGCCTCCTGCCTGCCAGGGGTAGATTCTTTATGTGTACTGGACTCATGAAAACACCCAAACACCTGTGTGCTAGTTACTGGAGGGCTTGCAACAACTCATTTGACCCAGAGGATCCCTGTTCTTACTTCATCGGGGTCAGGAGCCTCACCAGAGGAAGGCAAGAGACTTCATCCAATATTACACTTCTTTTTCATCCTTTGAGATTTGGATGGACACATGGGATTTTTCTTGAGTTTCCTGGGGTGCTGAGAATGTAATTCACAGCCACACACACAGGGCCAAGAGTCTGATTCGGACACAGCTTTTACAAAGCACTTTACCTAAAAGGCACTGATGGGGCCTCTTCATTTCCATTTGAAACTGTTTTCTTGAGGATCCCCAAAGGAGTGCCCTAAGGCAAACACCTCCCTGACATTCAGGGGAACAGAACAATAGGGAGGAAAGAAGCCTGGAGAAAAACTTTCCTTGAATTGAACACTGTGGCACGGACAGCTCCTAATCATGCAACTTGGGTGGCTATCTAAGCAAGCAGGGATTCTCCAGAGAGATCCTTACCAGTCATGCTAATTTTTGACTTTTCTGAGATGCTTGGCGTTCCCATCAGCAATCCAATCCATGGCCATGTCACAGAGCTTGAAGGTGGTAACCCATCTTGGACACAAAAACACGAACCCCTTCAGACAGTGGCCAAAATTCAGGAAGAATACAGGAACTTTGGGTCTTGGTAGGTGTTGCCCATCTGCAAGGCAAGCAGCAGTCCATTCATCAATAGGCCATGAGGAGCCCTGCAAAGATTTCCACTAGACAGAAAACATTCACGGCTGCATTCTTCTCTCTACTCTCTTTAACCACAAACCCAGTGGGATCCACTGGCATAGAAAGACTCACTAGTTAACAGTCCATTTCAAACCAACCACCACCACCACCACCAACAACAACAACAACAACAACAACAACAACAACAACAACAACAAAAACGTTTTTCCTTCATGTTCTCAGAACATGAGACAAAACGCCAAATTGAAACACACACCCACTAAGACACACAAACCACCCCTGTATTTGGTCTGCGTCTATCCACTCTGCCCTCTGACTGGTGGGTCAAAATATGTTCCACAGCAGTGGCCTGTCCTGTCTCAGCTCTGGTCTCCCTGGCCATATCTGTGTAGTTGTCAGGAGCCAGCAATGAGCCAACACTTCTTTCTCAGGAAACGCCCCTGTTGAGACCATTCAAGGCATTTGGCTATCAACACATCACCAGGTGCCAAGAAAGAATGACTCTGGCCTTGGTCCAGAAAAACAAGTGAGCCCACTGGGACTGGAACTGCCTCTGGGTGCCTCGACTCCTGGATCCCAAGTTCAGAGAGTTCCATCACCAAGGAAGTGAGGTGAGGTCACTTCCTTCAGGGACGTGAATGACGTCACTGCCTTGGCAACCACTTTGTCCTAACAGTTGTTTCCAAGGGTCCCATGAGATGGAGGCTGCCCCACCTTCCTGTGACATTTTCACAAGTCATAAAGGCCTATATACCCTAGGAGCCCGGGATCAGGAACCCACCCAGGCCTGGTTGTGTCCATCTTCCCTGCATTGAGAAGAGAGAGGCTGATTCAGCCACAGCCCTTCATCCTGACTGGGTTGTTGGCCATGGAAGATGACTTTAGACCTCACAGGTCCTACCTAGCTGCCTACATTTGCTCCAGGGATCATTTCTGCATCTACCTTTGAGCTTCTCAGCAGATGGAGGATTCCCTACATACCTGTATGGCAAGATCAACTCAGGACCTGCTGTTATGTGAAGATAGATTGAGGGAACAGAGTCTGGTTCAGGGTCATATCAGGTTCGATTGGGTGTAGGAGTCATTCTGCTGGATGGATACGGGTATTGGGCAACTGGGATATTTTAAGAATGTAAGGTGAAATGTAAGTATGATAATAGAAAACTAGGTAAGATCTGAAGCACACAAGGGTGTTGGGCCCTTCATTGGGCCATACATAGTTTTGAATTATGTTCTCAAGAGGTGAATCCTCTGAATCCATTTACAATGGCATAAGATCTTGTACCTGGGACTACTGAATGGAAAAGAGAACTTCCAGTGAAATTGAGATAGTAGGCAGGATTCCAGTGTAGGGGAAGGAAGAAGAGTGAGTTTAAGATTTGGGCAAAAGGCCCTTTTTGCAATCGAATGAATTTCTATTAGAGTGTAAATGGGAATGTCAGCCCACAAGAAGAGTCAGTCACAACAAGGCACTTGGGGAAATAGATATCAATAGGGATGTTAGGAGATGGGGCAAAGTACAAAATGAGCGATAAGATCAGGGATATTTTCAACAGGGGGGATGGTTGAATACACTATCCTAGGAAGAAACAAGTGTATACTGACCATAGGATTGAAATTTGAAAACAATAGGCAACGCAGAAGTAGATGATTTTAGTAATCCATGCTCACATTAAAATTAGGCTTCGGAAAAATCATAAGATAAGCGTGAGTTTTGCATTTTTTGTCCAGAAGATGATGTGATGAAAGGAAGACACGGAGCAGGTGACATGTGTATTCCTCCCACCATTTCTGGGAGCATGTTCTGAAACCCTATCGTTTAGAGTTTGGGGATAAAAATAGGTGTACCCTGGGTCTACGTATATAGAGATGATGCATGAAGACACCATACGGTGAATAAAAAATATAACAGGTTCCTATTTTAAATAATGGATTGAATTGATATTTTAAAAAATACATGCAATCTGGTATTCACATACAAACATCCAGTCCAAGTAGTTATACATCTAGTGGTAATATTAGGGTCACTGTTTATACCAAACTGTGAGTGTTGCTTCGAAAATGTTGATGGAATTCAAAAGTAATGTGTTATAAAGAAATCTCATGAAAGAGCAAGTAAAGCAACATGGAGAAATACATGGGATCTGATACAGGGAGGGAATGTAAGTGAATCATATGCATATCAATTTGTGATTATTGGATGAAATGATACATCCTGGATGTATCATTTCTGAAGAAATAGGAATTTAACAATTTTGAATGAAAATTTACTTCAAAATACACATCATGTCCCATATGAATATACTTTCATGGATGTTCAACTGGGTCACTTACTGTAGAAATATGAGGGTTAGTACTCAACATTCACTGAAGTTCATTTTGAGTATTCAGAAACTAACGTGTATGTCAAGAAAATGAATATTTCTGAGAAATATCTTGTGAATAGTTGATTATCAATCCACCCAGATGGACATGAAAGAATCAAGGTAGTATATGACACATATATTTCATGTTTGCAAATCCATACTATATATTTAATCTATTAAAATGTAATAGTACGTATGCCAATCGAAACTCATAAGGGGATATATATCCATCACACATGTACCCAGAATATTCATTTTCCTCTACATTGTTCCATGGATCAACTTGTTGAAGTATAAGCTCACCACAGCTGGAATTTTCAGTGACCTCAGTGTACTGGGGGGCAGTGATCTCTTCATGAAATTTGTATTTTCCAAAATCAGAGTACTCTCAAGAATATACCTGTGAGGGCAGTAGGATTATATATGTGCATATAAGAGTATACATCGTGACCCAGGCGACAGAGACAGGGAGTCAGGAAGTTACATATTTGTTCATTTTGAAAATTCATGGAGAAATAAAAGGAGAAAAATGTGTGACAGGTTTCATAATATGTATCTCTGATGAAGCAAAAGGCAATTCCAAGTATACACCATGCCTCCTATCAAATGCCTCTACTTCTATTCCTTTAGATTATTTTTATCGATGTTACGATAAGTAGTCAGACTCTAGTAGGCTATGGGGTTAGTGTCAGAGATTCAATATTTCAAATGGCAAAACGGAAAATGAGTCTAATATATATGCGAACACTGTGCCACATAACAATCTTCCACTGCCATCCACCACAATGCCTTGACATTACTATCACCCCAAATAAGACACAGTGAGAGGAGAAGAGGAAAAAAATCTGGGAATACATATCTGGAATTGGAAATTCTGAGGAGCTCACAAACTCGGGTGTGGCAGAAGAGATCCCAAAAGTAGGGGACAGGGTAAACATTCCACAAACATGGAACTTTGCTGGCCTAATGACTTCTTGACTATCTGCCTCTGACCTCTGTGCACTAGAAATAGAGCTTTGTGCTTTAGCTTCCTTTGCAGTGAGACCAGGAAAGCTTGGTCCCAGTCTATGTGAACAGGAGGACATGCTTTCATATTTTCCAATGCGAACAGGAGGCAGCAGAGCTGAATCCTCTCTTTGTAGGTAACTGTGGCCATTGGGGTATGAGTGTCTCCCTGGGTGGATTGTGAAGCCTTTGGCTCCACCCTCCAGTTTTCATGGCATTTCTTGCAGCTTCCCTGGAAATTTGGTGTTTGTTTTTGAAATACATAAAGGTCAACGGGACACAGTGCTGGAGGGAGCTCCGTCACGTGGGGTGAGTCAGGGTCTGAAGGAAAAAACACAAACCGGGCTGCTACCCCATATATCTTTCCCACTTGAGCGTAGCGACTTGATTCTGAGCATCGCACCAGATCCTCTCCCACAACAACATGCCTTTATATTTTAGGGTCTGCTGGCTGCACCTTGTCAGTCACATGTCATTGGGAAGCCAATGACAGAACCACAGGGGCTCACCACAGATGTTGGTCACACACCTGCACTCCATTGCTCCAGGCCCAGTTCCCTGCTGGCTCCTACTCACTGGCATCTCTGTTCTTCACCATGATCATGAATTCCACTCAGTCAAAAACGGCACTGGCCGGTTCAGTCATGATGAGCAACAGGAGATCTAAAGGTTCTCAGGGATTTCTGGTCATGGGATTCTCAAAACCTTCATGTTATTGGCCTAGCCATATTTTCAAGAATGAAGAAGGTGGCACTGTGGGTTTGATTCATTCGGGAGCCATTGAGGGTCGAGGAATCTCCTTTCGGTAAAAGCTCTGGAGATCGCATGCAGGCAAGGCTTTTCAAGGAGTGGCGAAAGGTCACAGGGATCCAGGCCCATTGGGGGTCTAAAATAAGAGGTCCATGTGAGTGTTGGCTCTCACTACAGCTGAAAAGGCTTTAACAGCAAACTCATGTGAAATCCTGGCTGAGATTCCCAGTGCTGTGGAGAAAGCCACCCTCGGCCTAGACCTCAGTTTCCAAAGGCTCCTCTAATGCCTGGCCTTGTAAAATCCCAACACGATTCATGGCAAGAGTTCTCTGAGATCAGTTCCAGAACTGAGTCTCTAATGGCATCACACCAGAGTTCAAGCTGAGGTGGACCCACTCATCTTTTCCAACCACCACACAAAAGACCACTGTTCTAACAAAAACACTCCCACGTGGCCCTCATCTTCTTCCATACAGACACGCATCATAACATTCTGGCTGGGGGTTTCCTTAGGGGGAGCAGTCTAAGATGGTGTGCAAAGTAAGCTCTCATGCCCATCATGTGCCAAACGTCATGGTGGCCTGGACACCCTTCCTGAGAAACAGGACAGATAAAATGGGCCTGTAGTTAATACTGCTCTGCTTCTCAAATTCGAGGCCTCCTGCCTGCCAGGGTAGATTCTTTATGTGTACTGGACTCATGAAAACACCCAAACACCTGTGTGCTAGTTACTGAGGGCTTGCAACAACTCATTTGACCCAGAGGATCCCTGTTCTTACTTCATCGGGTCAGGAGCCTCACCAGAGGAAGGCAAGAGACTTCATCCAATATTACACTTCTTTTTCATCCTTTGAGATTTGGATGGACACATGGGATTTTTCTTGAGTTTCCTGGGGTGCTGAGAATGTAATTCACAGCCACACACACAGGGCCAAGAGTCTGATTCGGACACAGCTTTTACAAAGCACTTTACCTAAAAGGCACTGATGGGGCCTCTTCATTTCCATTTGAAACTGTTTTCTTGAGGATCCCCAAAGGAGTGCCCTAAGGCAAACACCTCCCTGACATTCAGGGGAACAGAACAATAGGGAGGAAAGAAGCCTGGAGAAAAACTTTCCTTGAATTGAACACTGTGGCACGGACAGCTCCTAATCATGCAACTTGGGTGGCTATCTAAGCAAGCAGGGATTCTCAGAGAGATCCTTACCAGTCATGCTAATTTTTGACTTTTCTGAGATGCTTGGCGTTCCCATCAGCAATCCAATCCATGGCCATGTCACAGAGCTTGAAGGTGGTAACCCATCTTGGACACAAAAACACGAACCCCTTCAGACAGTGGCCAAAATTCAGGAAGAATACAGGAACTTTGGGTCTTGGTAGGTGTTGCCCATCTGCAAGGCAAGCAGCAGTCCATTCATCAATAGGCCATGAGGAGCCCTGCAAAGATTTCCACTAGACAGAAAACATTCACGGCTGCATTCTTCTCTCTACTCTCTTTAACCACAAACCCAGTGGGATCCACTGGCATAGAAAGACTCACTAGTTAACAGTCATTTCAAACCAACCACCACCACCACCACCAACAACAACAACAACAACAACAACAACAACAACAACAACAACAAAAACGTTTTTCCTTCATGTTCTCAGAACATGAGACAAAACGCCAAATTGAAACACACACCCACTAAGACACACAAACCACCCCTGTATTTGGTCTGCGTCTATCCACTCTGCCCTCTGACTGGTGGGTCAAAATATGTTCCACAGCAGTGGCCTGTCCTGTCTCAGCTCTGGTCTCCCTGGCCATATCTGTGTAGTTGTCAGGAGCCAGCAATGAGCCAACACTTCTTTCTCAGGAAACGCCCCTGTTGAGACCATTCAAGGCATTTGGCTATCAACACATCACCAGGTGCCAAGAAAGAATGACTCTGGCCTTGGTCAGAAAAACAAGTGAGCCCACTGGGACTGGAACTGCCTCTGGGTGCCTCGACTCCTGGATCCCAAGTTCAGAGAGTTCCATCACCAAGGAAGTGAGGTGAGGTCACTTCCTTCAGGACCGTGAATGACGTCACTGCCTTGGCAACCACTTTGTCCTAACAGTTGTTTCCAAGGGTCCATGAGATGGAGGCTGCCCCACCTTCCTGTGACATTTTCACAAGTCATAAAGGCCTATATACCCTAGGAGCCCGGGATCAGGAACCCACCCAGGCCTGGTTGTGTCCATCTTCCCTGCATTGAGAAGAGAGAGGCTGATTCAGCCACAGCCCTTCATCCTGACTGGGTTGTTGGCCATGGAAGATGACTTTAGACCTCACAGGTCCTACCTAGCTGCCTACATTTGCTCCAGGGATCATTTCTGCATCTACCTTTGAGCTTCTCAGCAGATGGAGGATTCCCTACATACCTGTATGGCAAGATCAACTCAGGACCTGCTGTTATGTGAAGATAGATTGAGGGAACAGAGTCTGGTTCAGGGTCATATCAGGTTCGATTTGGTGTAGGAGTCATTCTGCTGGATGGATACGGGTATTGGGCAACTGGGATATTTTAAGAATGTAAGGTGAAATGTAAGTATGATAATAGAAAACTAGGTAAGATCTGAAGCACACAAGGGTGTTGGGCCCTTCATTGGGCCTTACATAGTTTTGAATTATGTTCTCAAGAGGTGAATCCTCTGAATCCATTTACAATGGCATAAGATCTTGTACCTGGGACTACTGAATGGAAAAGAGAACTTCCAGTGAAATTGAGATAGTAGGCAGGATTCCAGTGTAGGGGAAGGAAGAAGAGTGAGTTTAAGATTTGGGCAAAAGGCCCTTTTTGCAATCGAATGAATTTCTATTAGAGTGTAAATGGGAATGTCAGCCCACAAGAAGAGTCAGTCACAACAAGGCACTTGGGGAAATAGATATCAATAGGGATGTTAGGAGATGGGGCAAAGTACAAAATGAGCGATAAGATCAGGGATATTTTCAACAGGGGGATGGTTGAATACACTATCCTAGGAAGAAACAAGTGTATACTGACCATAGGATTGAAATTTTGAAAACAATAGGCAACGCAGAAGTAGATGATTTTAGTAATCCATGCTCACATTAAAATTAGGCTTCGGAAAAATCATAAGATAAGCGTGAGTTTTGCATTTTTTGTCCAGAAGATGATGTGATGAAAGGAAGACACGGAGCAGGTGACATGTGTATTCCTCCCACCATTTCTGGGAGCATGTTCTGAAACCCTATCGTTTAGAGTTTGGGGATAAAAATAGGTGTACCCTGGGTCTACGTATATAGAGATGATGCATGAAGACACCATACGGTGAATAAAAAATATAACAGGTTCCTATTTTAAATAATGGATTGAATTGATATTTTAAAAAATACATGCAATCTGGTATTCACATACAAACATCCAGTCCAAGTAGTTATACATCTAGTGGTAATATTAGGGTCACTGTTTATACCAAACTGTGAGTGTTGCTTCGAAAATGTTGATGGAATTCAAAAGTAATGTGTTATAAAGAAATCTCATGAAAGAGCAAGTAAAGCAACATGGAGAAATACATGGGATCTGATACAGGGAGGGAATGTAAGTGAATCATATGCATATCAATTTGTGATTATTGGATGAAATGATACATCCTGGATGTATCATTTCTGAAGAAATAGGAATTTAACAATTTTGAATGAAAATTTACTTCAAAATACACATCATGTCCATATGAATATACTTTCATGGATGTTCAACTGGGTCACTTACTGTAGAAATATGAGGGTTAGTACTCAACATTCACTGAAGTTCATTTTGAGTATTCAGAAACTAACGTGTATGTCAAGAAAAATGAATATTTCTGAGAAATATCTTGTGAATAGTTGATTATCAATCCACCCAGATGGACATGAAAGAATCAAGGTAGTATATGACACATATATTTCATGTTTGCAAATCCATACTATATATTTAATCTATTAAAATGTAATAGTACGTATGCCAATCGAAACTCATAAGGGGATATATATCCATCACACATGTACCCAGAATATTCATTTTCCTCTACATTGTTCCATGGATCAACTTGTTGAAGTATAAGCTCACCACAGCTGGAATTTTCAGTGACCTCAGTGTACTGGGGGCAGTGATCTCTTCATGAAATTTGTATTTTCCAAAATCAGAGTACTCTCAAGAATATACCTGTGAGGGCAGTAGGATTATATATGTGCATATAAGAGTATACATCGTGACCCAGGCGACAGAGACAGGGAGTCAGGAAGTTACATATTTGTTCATTTTGAAAATTCATGGAGAAATAAAAGGAGAAAATGTGTGACAGGTTTCATAATATGTATCTCTGATGAAGCAAAAGGCAATTCCAAGTATACACCATGCTCCTATCAAATGCCTCTACTTCTATTCCTTTAGATTATTTTTATCGATGTTACGCGATAAGTAGTCAGACTCTAGTAGGCTATGGGGTTAGTGTCAGAGATTCAATATTTCAAATGGCAAAACGGAAAATGAGTCTAATATATATGCGAACACGTGCCACATAACAATCTTCCACTGCCATCCACCACAATGCCTTGACATTACTATCACCCCAAATAAGACACAGTGAGAGGAGAAGAGGAAAAAAATCTGGGAATACATATCTGGAATTGGAAATTCTGAGGAGCTCACAAACTCGGGTGTGGCAGAAGAGATCCCAAAAGTAGGGGACAGGGTAAACATTCCACAAACATGGAACTTTGCTGGCCTAATGACTTCTTGACTATCTGCCTCTGACCTCTGTGCACTAGAAATAGAGCTTTGTGCTTTAGCTTCCTTTGCAGTGAGACCAGGAAAGCTTGGTCCCAGTCTATGTGAACAGGAGGACATGCTTTCATATTTTCCAATGCGAACAGGAGGCAGCAGAGCTGAATCCTCTCTTTGTAGGTAACTGTGGCCATTGGGGTATGAGTGTCTCCCTGGGTGGATTGTGAAGCCTTTGGCTCACCCTCCAGTTTTCATGGCATTTCTTGCAGCTTCCCTGGAAATTTGGTGTTTGTTTTTGAAATACATAAAGGTCAACCGGGACACAGTGCTGGAGGGAGCTCCGTCACGTGGGGTGAGTCAGGGTCTGAAGGAAAAAACACAAACCGGGCTGCTACCCCATATATCTTTCCCACTTGAGCGTAGCGACTTGATTCTGAGCATCGCACCAGATCCTCTCCCCACAACAACATGCCTTTATATTTTAGGGTCTGCTGGCTGCACCTTGTCAGTCACATGTCATTGGGAAGCCAATGACAGAACCACAGGGGCTCACCACAGATGTTGGTCACACACCTGCACTCCATTGCTCCAGGCCCAGTTCCCTGCTGGCTCCTACTCACTGGCATCTCTGTTCTTCACCATGATCATGAATTCCACTCAGTCAAAAACGGCACTGGCCGGTTCAGTCATGATGAGCAACAGGAGATCTAAAGGTTCTCCAGGGATTTCTGGTCATGGGATTCTCAAAACCTTCATGTTATTGGCCTAGCCATATTTCAAGAATGAAGAAGGTGGCACTGTGGGTTTTGATTCATTCGGGAGCCATTGAGGGTCGAGGAATCTCCTTTCGGTAAAAGCTCTGGAGATCGCATGCAGGCAAGGCTTTTCAAGGAGTGGCGAAAGGTCACAGGGATCCAGGCCCATTGGGGGTCTAAAATAAGAGGTCCATGTGAGTGTTGGCTCTCAACTACAGCTGAAAAGGCTTTAACAGCAAACTCATGTGAAATCCTGGCTGAGATTCCCAGTGCTGTGGAGAAAGCCACCCTCGGCCTAGACCTCAGTTTCCAAAGGCTCCTCTAATGCCTGGCCTTGTAAAATCCCAACACGATTCATGGCAAGAGTTCTCTGAGATCAGTTCCAGAACTGAGTCTCTAATGGCATCACACCAGAGTTCAAGCTGAGGTGGACCCACTCATCTTTTCCAACCACCACACAAAAGACCACTGTTCTAACAAAAACACTCCCACGTGGCCCTCATCTTCTTCCATACAGACACGCATCATAACATTCTGGCTGGGGGTTTCCTTAGGGGGAGCAGTCTAAGATGGTGTGCAAAGTAAGCTCTCATGCCCATCATGTGCCAAACGTCATGGTGGCCTGGACACCCTTCCTGAGAAACAGGACAGATAAAATGGGCCTGTAGTTAATACTGCTCTGCTTCTCAAATTCGAGGCCTCCTGCCTGCCAGGGGTAGATTCTTTATGTGTACTGGACTCATGAAAACACCCAAACACCTGTGTGCTAGTTACTGGAGGGCTTGCAACAACTCATTTGACCCAGAGGATCCCTGTTCTTACTTCATCGGGGTCAGGAGCCTCACCAGAGGAAGGCAAGAGACTTCATCCAATATTACACTTCTTTTTCATCCTTTGAGATTTGGATGGACACATGGGATTTTTCTTGAGTTTCCTGGGGTGCTGAGAATGTAATTCACAGCCACACACACAGGGCCAAGAGTCTGATTCGGACACAGCTTTTACAAAGCACTTTACCTAAAAGGCACTGATGGGGCCTCTTCATTTCCATTTGAAACTGTTTTCTTGAGGATCCCCAAAGGAGTGCCCTAAGGCAAACACCTCCCTGACATTCAGGGGAACAGAACAATAGGGAGGAAAGAAGCCTGGAGAAAAACTTTCCTTGAATTGAACACTGTGGCACGGACAGCTCCTAATCATGCAACTTGGGTGGCTATCTAAGCAAGCAGGGATTCTCCAGAGAGATCCTTACCAGTCATGCTAATTTTTGACTTTTCTGAGATGCTTGGCGTTCCCATCAGCAATCCAATCCATGGCCATGTCACAGAGCTTGAAGGTGGTAACCCATCTTGGACACAAAAACACGAACCCCTTCAGACAGTGGCCAAAATTCAGGAAGAATACAGGAACTTTGGGTCTTGGTAGGTGTTGCCCATCTGCAAGGCAAGCAGCAGTCCATTCATCAATAGGCCATGAGGAGCCCTGCAAAGATTTCCACTAGACAGAAAACATTCACGGCTGCATTCTTCTCTCTACTCTCTTTAACCACAAACCCAGTGGGATCCACTGGCATAGAAAGACTCACTAGTTAACAGTCCATTTCAAACCAACCACCACCACCACCACCACCAACAACAACAACAACAACAACAACAACAACAACAACAACAAAAACGTTTTTCCTTCATGTTCTCAGAACATGAGACAAAACGCCAAATTGAAACACACACCCACTAAGACACACAAACCACCCCTGTATTTGGTCTGCGTCTATCCACTCTGCCCTCTGACTGGTGGGTCAAAATATGTTCCACAGCAGTGGCCTGTCCTGTCTCAGCTCTGGTCTCCCTGGCCATATCTGTGTAGTTGTCAGGAGCCAGCAATGAGCCAACACTTCTTTCTCAGGAAACGCCCCTGTTGAGACCATTCAAGGCATTTGGCTATCAACACATCACCAGGTGCCAAGAAAGAATGACTCTGGCCTTGGTCCAGAAAAACAAGTGAGCCCACTGGGACTGGAACTGCCTCTGGGTGCCTCGACTCCTGGATCCCAAGTTCAGAGAGTTCCATCACCAAGGAAGTGAGGTGAGGTCACTTCCTTCAGGGACGTGAATGACGTCACTGCCTTG
>NW_027552907.1:0-52264 GCF_045843805.1 Urocitellus parryii
CTATCGCTATGGTTTGTGTGCCATTGAAGTAGCCCCAAGCAGAGACTGACGAGAATCACTTTCCTTGAAAGGGGTTGCCAAGCTTCCAAAAAACTACGAGTTTCCTGAAATCTCAGCAAACATTTTTTCACCCAATCTTGATGATACTTGCAGGTAGTTATCAGTACACAAATCCCACTTGGCTCACCAAATTTCGTTCTTCTAGGTTAAACCGTTCCTTTTGCAGTAACCGTTTTCATGTTTAGGTTTCACTCTGTTTTCTCCTATATGGATACATGTAGTTGGAACTCTAAATCAAACACGGATTGTGCTAGCTCTTTGAAACTTGGCACTATAATGTAGTTCCAAGTTCTATCGCTATGGTTTGTGTGCTATTGACGTAGCACCAAGCAGAGACTGACCAGAATCACTTTCATTGAAAGGGGTTGCCAAGCTTCCAAAAAACTGCGAGTTTCCTGAAATTTCAGCAAACATTTTTTCACCGAATCTTGATGATACTTGCAGGTAGTTATCAGTACACGAATCCCACTTGGCTCACTCAATTTCGTTCTTTTAGGTTAAACCGTTCCTTTGCAGAAACCGTTTTCATGTTTAGGTTTCACTCTGTTTTCTCCTAATGAATAAATGTAGTTGGAATTCTAAATCAAACACGGTTTGTGCTAGCTCTTTGAAACTTGGCACAATAATGTAGTTCCAAGTTCTTTCGCTATGGTTTGTGTGCCATTGAAGTAGCACCAAGCAGAGACTGATGAGAATCACTTTCCTTGAAAGGGGTTGCCAAGCTTCCAAAAAACTACGAGTTTCCTGAAATCTCAGCAAACATTTTTTCACCCAATCTTCATGATACTTGCAGGTAGTTATCAGTACACGAATCCCACTTGGCTCACCAAATTTCGTTCTTCTAGGTTAAACCGTTCCTTTGCAGTAACCGTTTTCATGTTTAGGTTTCACTCTGTTTTCTCCTATATGGATACATGTAATTGGAACTCTAAATCAAACACGGTTTGTGCTAGCTCTTTGAAACTTGGCACAATAATGTAGTTCCAAGTTCTATCGCGATGGTTTGTGTGCTATTGAAGTAGCCCCAAGAAGAGACTGACCAGAATCCTTTTCATTGAAAGGGGTTGCCAAGCTTCCAAAAAACTACGAGTTTCCTGAAATGTCAGCAAACTTTTTTTCACCCAAACTTGATGATCCTTGCAGGTAGTTATCAGTACACGAATCCCACTTGGCTCACCAAATTTCGTTCTTCTAGGTTAAACCGTTCCTTTGCAGTAACCGTTTTCATGTTTAGGTTTCACTCTGTTTTCTCCTATATGGATACATGTAGTTGGAACTCTAAATCAAACACGGTTTGTGCTAGCTCTTTGAAACTTGGCACAATAATGTACTTCCAAGTTCTATCGCTATGGTTTGTGTGCTATTGAAGTAGCCCCAAGCAGAGACTGACCGGAATCACTTTCATTGAAAAGGGTTGCCAAACTTCTAAAAAACTGCGAGTCTCCTGAAATGTCAGCAAACATTTTTTACCCAATCTTGATGATACTTGCAGGTAGTTATCAGTACACGAATCCCACTTCCCTCACTCAATTTCATTCTTTTAGGATAAACCGTTCCTTTGCAGAAACCGTTTTCATGTTTAGGTTTCACTCTGTTTTCTCCTATATGGATACATGTAGTTGGAATTCTAAATCAAACACGGTTTGTGATAGCTCTTTGAAACTTGGCGCAATAATGTAGTTCCAAGTTCTATCGCTATGGTTTGTGTGCCATTGAAGTAGCCCCAAGCAGAGACTGACGAGAATCACTTTCATTGAAAGGGGTTGCCAAGCTTCCAAAAAACTACGAGTTTCCTGAAATCTCAGCAAACATTTTTTCACCCAATCTTGATGATCCTTGCAGGTAGTTATCAGTACACAAATCCCACTTGGCTCACCAAATTTCGTTCTTCTAGGTTAAACCGTTCCTTTTGCAGTAACCGTTTTCATGTTTAGGTTTCACTCTGTTTTCTCCTATATGGATACATGTAGTTGGAACTCTAAATCAAACACGGTTTGTGCTAGCTCTTTGAAACTTGGCACAATAATGTAGTTCCAAGTTCTATCGCTATGGTTTATGTGCTATTGAAGTAGCCCCAAGCAGAGACTGACCAGAATCACTTTCATTGAAAGGGGTTGCCAAGCTTCCAAAAAACTGCGAGTTTCCTGAAATTTCAGCAAACATTTTTTCACCGAATCTTGATGATACTTCCATTTAATGATCCGTACACCAATCCCACTTGGCTCACCAAATTTCGTTCTTCTAGGTTAAACCGTTCCTTTGCAGTAACCGTTTCATGTTTAGGTTTCACTCTGTTTTCTCCTATATGGATACATGTAGTTGGAATTCTAAATCAAACACGGTTTGTGCTAGCTCTTTGAAACTTGGCACAATAATGTAGTTCCAAGTTCTTTCGCTATGGTTTGTGTGCCATTGAAGTAGCCCCAAGCAGAGACTGACGAGAATCACTTTCCTTGAAAGGGGTTGCCAAGCTTCCAAAAAACTACGAGTTTCCTGAAATCTCAGCAAACATTTTTTCACCCAATCTTGATGATACTTGCAGGTAGTTATCAGTACACGAATCCCACTTGGCTCACCATATTTCGTTCTTCTAGGTTAAACCGTTCCTTTGCAGTAACCGTTTTCATGTTTAGGTTTCACTCTGTTTTCTCCTATATGGATACATGTAATTGGAACTCTAAATCAAACACGGTTTGTGCTAGCTCTTTGAAACTTGGCACAATAATGTAGTTCCAAGATCTATCGCGATGGTTTGTGTGCTATTGAAGTAGCCGCAAGAAGAGACTCACCAGAATCCCTTTCATTGAAAGGGGTTGCCAAGCTTCCAAAAAACTACGAGTTTCCTGAAATCTCAGCAAACATTTTTTCACCCAAACTTGATGATCCTTGCAGGTAGTTATCAGTACACGAATCCCACTTGGCTCACCAAATTTCTTTCTTCTAGGTTAAACCGTTCCTTTGCAGTAACCGTTTTCATGTTTAGGTTTCACTCTGTTTTCTCCTATATGGATACATGTAGTTGGAACTCTAAATCAAACACGGTTTGTGCTAGCTCTTTGAAACTTGGCACAATAAAGTACTTCCAAGTTCTATCGCTATGGTTTGTGTGCTATTGAAGTAGCCCCAAGCAGAGACTGACCAGAATCACTTTCATTGAAAGGGGTTGCCAAACTTCCAAAAAACTGCGAGTCTCCTGAAATGTCAGCAAACATTTTTTACCCAATCTTGATGATACTTGCAGGTAGTTATCAGTACACGAATCCCACTTCCCTCACTCAATTTCATTCTTTTAGGATAAACCGTTCCTTTGCAGAAACCGTTTTCATGTTTAGGTTTCACTCTGTTTTCTCCTATATGGATACATGTAGTTGGAATTCTAAATCAAACACGGTTTGTGCTAGCTCTTTGAAACTTGGCACAATAATGTAGTTCCAAGTTCTATCGCTATGGTTTGTGGGCCATTGAAGTAGCCCCAAGCAGAGACTGACGAGAATCACTTTCCTTGAAAGGGGTTGCCAAGCTTCCAAAAAACTACGAGTTTCCTGAAATTTCAGCAAACATTTTTTCACCGAATCTTGATGATACTTCCATTTAATGATCCGTACACCAATCCCACTTGGCTCACCAAATTTCGTTCTTCTAGGTTAAACCGTTCCTTTGCAGAAACCGTTTTCATATTTAGGTTTCACTCTGTTTTCTACTATATGGATACATGTAGTTGGAATTCTAAATCAAACACGGTTTGTGCTAGCTCTTTGAAGCTTGGCACAATAATGTAGTTCCAAGTTCTATCGCAATGGTTTGTGTCCCATTGAAGTAGCCCCAAGCAGAGACTGACCAGAATCACTTTCATTGAAAGGGGTTGCCAAACTTCCAAAAAACTGCGAGTCTCCTGAAATGTCAGCAAACATTTTTTACCCAATCTTGATGATACTTGCAGGTAGTTATCAGTACACGAATCCCACTTCCCTCACTCAATTTCATTCTTTTAGGATAAACCGTTCCTTTGCAGAAACCGTTTTCATGTTTAGGTTTCACTCTGTTTTCTCCTATATGGATACATGTAGTTGGAATTCTAAATCAAACACGGTTTGTGCTAGCTCTTTGAAACTTGGCACAATAATGTAGTTCCAAGTTCTATCGCTATGGTTTGTGTGCCATTGAAGTAGCCCCAAGCAGAGACTGACGAGAATCACTTTCCTTGAAAGGGGTTGCCAAGCTTCCAAAAAACTACGAGTTTCCTGAAATGTCAGCAAACATTTTTTCACCCAATCTTGATGATCCTTGCAGGTAGTAATCAGTACACAATTCCCACTTGGCTCACCAAATTTCGTTCTTCTAGGTTAAACCGTTCCTTTTGCAGTAACCGTTTTCATGTTTAGGTTTCACTCTGTTTTCTCCTATATGGATACATGTAGTTGGAACTCTAAATCAAACACCGTTTGTGCTAGCTCGTTGAAACTTGGCACAATAATGTAGTTCCAAGTTCTTTCGCTATGGTTTGTGTGCCATTGAAGTAGCCCCAAGCAGAGACTGACGAGAATCACTTTCCTTGAAAGGGGTTGCCAAGCTTCCAAAAAACTACGAGTTTCCTGAAATCTCAGCAAACATTTTTTCACCCAATCTTGATGATACTTGCAGGTAGTTATCAGTACACGAATCCCACTTGGCTCACCATATTTCGTTCTTCTAGGTTAAACCGTTCCTTTGCAGTAACCGTTTTCATGTTTAGGTTTCACTCTGTTTTCTCCTATATGGATACATGTAATTGGAACTCTAAATCAAACACGGTTTGTGCTAGCTCTTTGAAACTTGGCACAATAATGTAGTTTCAAGATCTATCGCGATGGTTTGTGTGCTATTGAAGTAGCCGCAAGAAGAGACTCACCAGAATCCCTTTCATTGAAAGGGGTTGCCAAGCTTCGAAAAAACTACGAGTTTCCTGAAATCTCAGCAAACATTTTTTCACCCAAACTTGATGATCCTTGCAGGTAGTTATCAGTACACGAATCCCACTTGGCTCACCAAATTTCTTTCTTCTAGGTTAAACCGTTCCTTTGCAGTAACCGTTTTCATGTTTAGGTTTCACTCTGTTTTCTCCTATATGGATACATGTAGTTGGAACTCTAAATCAAACACGGATTGTGCTAGCTCTTTGAAACTTGGCACTATAATGTAGTTCCAAGTTCTATCGCTATGGTTTGTGTGCTATTGACGTAGCACCAAGCAGAGACTGACCAGAATCACTTTCATTGAAAGGGGTTGCCAAGCTTCCAAAAAACTGCGAGTTTCCTGAAATTTCAGCAAACATTTTTTCACCGAATCTTGATGATACTTGCAGGTAGTTATCAGTACACGAATCCCACTTGGCTCACTCAATTTCGTTCTTTTAGGTTAAACCGTTCCTTTGCAGAAACCGTTTTCATGTTTAGGTTTCACTCTGTTTTCTCCTAATGAATAAATGTAGTTGGAATTCTAAATCAAACACGGTTTGTGCTAGCTCTTTGAAACTTGGCACAATAATGTAGTTCCAAGTTCTTTCGCTATGGTTTGTGTGCCATTGAAGTAGCACCAAGCAGAGACTGATGAGAATCACTTTCCTTGAAAGGGGTTGCCAAGCTTCCAAAAAACTACGAGTTTCCTGAAATCTCAGCAAACATTTTTTCACCCAATCTTCATGATACTTGCAGGTAGTTATCAGTACACGAATCCCACTTGGCTCACCAAATTTCGTTCTTCTAGGTTAAACCGTTCCTTTGCAGTAACCGTTTTCATGTTTAGGTTTCACTCTGTTTTCTCCTATATGGATACATGTAATTGGAACTCTAAATCAAACACGGTTTGTGCTAGCTCTTTGAAACTTGGCACAATAATGTAGTTCCAAGTTCTATCGCGATGGTTTGTGTGCTATTGAAGTAGCCCCAAGAAGAGACTGACCAGAATCCCTTTCATTGAAAGGGGTTGCCAAGCTTCCAAAAAACTACGAGTTTCCTGAAATGTCAGCAAACTTTTTTTCACCCAAACTTGATGATCCTTGCAGGTAGTTATCAGTACACGAATCCCACTTGGCTCACCAAATTTCGTTCTTCTAGGTTAAACCGTTCCTTTGCAGTAACCGTTTTCATGTTTAGGTTTCACTCTGTTTTCTCCTATATGGATACATGTAGTTGGAACTCTAAATCAAACACGGTTTGTGCTAGCTCTTTGAAACTTGGCACAATAATGTAGTTCCAAGTTCTATCGCTATGGTTTGTGTGCCATTGAAGTAGCCCCAAGCAGAGACTGACGAGAATCACTTTCCTTGAAAGGGGTTGCCAAGCTTCCAAAAAACTACGAGTTTCCTGAAATGTCAGCAAACATTTTTTCACCCAATCTTGATGATCCTTGCAGGTAGTAATCAGTACACAATTCCCACTTGGCTCACCAAATTTCGTTCTTCTAGGTTAAACCGTTCCTTTTGCAGTAACCGTTTTCATGTTTAGGTTTCACTCTGTTTTCTCCTATATGGATACATGTAGTTGGAACTCTAAATCAAACACCGTTTGTGCTAGCTCGTTGAAACTTGGCACAATAATGTAGTTCCAAGTTCTTTCGCTATGGTTTGTGTGCCATTGAAGTAGCCCCAAGCAGAGACTGACGAGAATCACTTTCCTTGAAAGGGGTTGCCAAGCTTCCAAAAAACTACGAGTTTCCTGAAATCTCAGCAAACATTTTTTCACCCAATCTTGATGATACTTGCAGGTAGTTATCAGTACACGAATCCCACTTGGCTCACCATATTTCGTTCTTCTAGGTTAAACCGTTCCTTTGCAGTAACCGTTTTCATGTTTAGGTTTCACTCTGTTTTCTCCTATATGGATACATGTAATTGGAACTCTAAATCAAACACGGTTTGTGCTAGCTCTTTGAAACTTGGCACAATAATGTAGTTTCAAGATCTATCGCGATGGTTTGTGTGCTATTGAAGTAGCCGCAAGAAGAGACTCACCAGAATCCCTTTCATTGAAAGGGGTTGCCAAGCTTCGAAAAAACTACGAGTTTCCTGAAATCTCAGCAAACATTTTTTCACCCAAACTTGATGATCCTTGCAGGTAGTTATCAGTACACGAATCCCACTTGGCTCACCAAATTTCTTTCTTCTAGGTTAAACCGTTCCTTTGCAGTAACCGTTTTCATGTTTAGGTTTCACTCTGTTTTCTCCTATATGGATACATGTAGTTGGAACTCTAAATCAAACACGGATTGTGCTAGCTCTTTGAAACTTGGCACTATAATGTAGTTCCAAGTTCTATCGCTATGGTTTGTGTGCTATTGACGTAGCACCAAGCAGAGACTGACCAGAATCACTTTCATTGAAAGGGGTTGCCAAGCTTCCAAAAAACTGCGAGTTTCCTGAAATTTCAGCAAACATTTTTTCACCGAATCTTGATGATACTTGCAGGTAGTTATCAGTACACGAATCCCACTTGGCTCACTCAATTTCGTTCTTTTAGGTTAAACCGTTCCTTTGCAGAAACCGTTTTCATGTTTAGGTTTCACTCTGTTTTCTCCTAATGAATAAATGTAGTTGGAATTCTAAATCAAACACGGTTTGTGCTAGCTCTTTGAAACTTGGCACAATAATGTAGTTCCAAGTTCTTTCGCTATGGTTTGTGTGCCATTGAAGTAGCACCAAGCAGAGACTGATGAGAATCACTTTCCTTGAAAGGGGTTGCCAAGCTTCCAAAAAACTACGAGTTTCCTGAAATCTCAGCAAACATTTTTTCACCCAATCTTCATGATACTTGCAGGTAGTTATCAGTACACGAATCCCACTTGGCTCACCAAATTTCGTTCTTCTAGGTTAAACCGTTCCTTTGCAGTAACCGTTTTCATGTTTAGGTTTCACTCTGTTTTCTCCTATATGGATACATGTAATTGGAACTCTAAATCAAACACGGTTTGTGCTAGCTCTTTGAAACTTGGCACAATAATGTAGTTCCAAGTTCTATCGCGATGGTTTGTGTGCTATTGAAGTAGCCCCAAGAAGAGACTGACCAGAATCCCTTTCATTGAAAGGGGTTGCCAAGCTTCCAAAAAACTACGAGTTTCCTGAAATGTCAGCAAACTTTTTTTCACCCAAACTTGATGATCCTTGCAGGTAGTTATCAGTACACGAATCCCACTTGGCTCACCAAATTTCGTTCTTCTAGGTTAAACCGTTCCTTTGCAGTAACCGTTTTCATGTTTAGGTTTCACTCTGTTTTCTCCTATATGGATACATGTAGTTGGAACTCTAAATCAAACACGGTTTGTGCTAGCTCTTTGAAACTTGGCACAATAAAGTACTTCCAAGTTCTATCGCTATGGTTTGTGTGCTATTGAAGTAGCCCCAAGCAGAGACTGACCAGAATCACTTTCATTGAAAAGGGTTGCCAAACTTCTAAAAAACTGCGAGTCTCCTGAAATGTCAGCAAACATTTTTTACCCAATCTTGATGATACTTGCAGGTAGTTATCAGTACACGAATCCCACTTCCCTCACTCAATTTCATTCTTTTAGGATAAACCGTTCCTTTGCAGAAACCGTTTTCATGTTTAGGTTTCACTCTGTTTTCTCCTATATGGATACATGTAGTTGGAATTCTAAATCAAACACGGTTTGTGATAGCTCTTTGAAACTTGGCGCAATAATGTAGTTCCAAGTTCTATCGCTATGGTTTGTGTGCCATTGAAGTAGCCCCAAGCAGAGACTGACGAGAATCACTTTCATTGAAAGGGGTTGCCAAGCTTCCAAAAAACTACGAGTTTCCTGAAATCTCAGCAAACATTTTTTCACCCAATCTTGATGATCCTTGCAGGTAGTTATCAGTACACAAATCCCACTTGGCTCACCAAATTTCGTTCTTCTAGGTTAAACCGTTCCTTTTGCAGTAACCGTTTTCATGTTTAGGTTTCACTCTGTTTTCTCCTATATGGATACATGTAGTTGGAACTCTAAATCAAACACGGTTTGTGCTAGCTCTTTGAAACTTGGCACAATAATGTAGTTCCAAGTTCTATCGCTATGGTTTATGTGCTATTGAAGTAGCCCCAAGCAGAGACTGACCAGAATCACTTTCATTGAAAGGGGTTGCCAAGCTTCCAAAAAACTGCGAGTTTCCTAAATTTCAGCAAACATTTTTTCACCGAATCTTGATGATACTTCCATTTAATGATCCGTACACCAATCCCACTTGGCTCACCAAATTTCGTTCTTCTAGGTTAAACCGTTCCTTTGCAGTAACCGTTTTCATGTTTAGGTTTCACTCTGTTTTCTCCTATATGGATACATGTAGTTGGAATTCTAAATCAAACACGGTTTGTGCTAGCTCTTTGAAACTTGGCACAATAATGTAGTTCCAAGTTCTATCGCTATGGTTTATGTGCTATTGAAGTAGCCCCAAGCAGAGACTGACCAGAATCACTTTCATTGAAAGGGGTTGCCAAGCTTCCAAAAAACTGCGAGTTTCCTGAAATTTCAGCAAACATTTTTTCACCGAATCTTGATGATACTTCCATTTAATGATCCGTACACCAATCCCACTTGGCTCACCAAATTTCGTTCTTCTAGGTTAAACCGTTCCTTTGCAGTAACCGTTTTCATGTTTAGGTTTCACTCTGTTTTCTCCTATATGGATACATGTAGTTGGAATTCTAAATCAAACACGGTTTGTGCTAGCTCTTTGAAACTTGGCACAATAATGTAGTTCCAAGTTCTTTCGCTATGGTTTGTGTGCCATTGAAGTAGCCCCAAGCAGAGACTGACGAGAATCACTTTCCTTGAAAGGGGTTGCCAAGCTTCCAAAAAACTACGAGTTTCCTGAAATCTCAGCAAACATTTTTTCACCCAATCTTGATGATACTTGCAGGTAGTTATCAGTACACGAATCCCACTTGGCTCACCATATTTCGTTCTTCTAGGTTAAACCGTTCCTTTGCAGTAACCGTTTTCATGTTTAGGTTTCACTCTGTTTTCTCCTATATGGATACATGTAATTGGAACTCTAAATCAAACACGGTTTGTGCTAGCTCTTTGAAACTTGGCACAATAATGTAGTTCCAAGATCTATCGCGATGGTTTGTGTGCTATTGAAGTAGCCGCAAGAAGAGACTCACCAGAATCCCTTTCATTGAAAGGGGTTGCCAAGCTTCCAAAAAACTACGAGTTTCCTGAAATCTCAGCAAACATTTTTTCACCCAAACTTGATGATCCTTGCAGGTAGTTATCAGTACACGAATCCCACTTGGCTCACCAAATTTCTTTCTTCTAGGTTAAACCGTTCCTTTGCAGTAACCGTTTTCATGTTTAGGTTTCACTCTGTTTTCTCCTATATGGATACATGTAGTTGGAACTCTAAATCAAACACGGTTTGTGCTAGCTCTTTGAAACTTGGCACAATAAAGTACTTCCAAGTTCTATCGCTATGGTTTGTGTGCTATTGAAGTAGCCCCAAGCAGAGACTGACCAGAATCACTTTCATTGAAAGGGGTTGCCAAACTTCCAAAAAACTGCGAGTCTCCTGAAATGTCAGCAAACATTTTTTACCCAATCTTGATGATACTTGCAGGTAGTTATCAGTACACGAATCCCACTTCCCTCACTCAATTTCATTCTTTTAGGATAAACCGTTCCTTTGCAGAAACCGTTTTCATGTTTAGGTTTCACTCTGTTTTCTCCTATATGGATACATGTAGTTGGAATTCTAAATCAAACACGGTTTGTGCTAGCTCTTTGAAACTTGGCACAATAATGTAGTTCCAAGTTCTATCGCTATGGTTTGTGGGCCATTGAAGTAGCCCCAAGCAGAGACTGACGAGAATCACTTTCCTTGAAAGGGGTTGCCAAGCTTCCAAAAAACTACGAGTTTCCTGAAATTTCAGCAAACATTTTTTCACCGAATCTTGATGATACTTCCATTTAATGATCCGTACACCAATCCCACTTGGCTCACCAAATTTCGTTCTTCTAGGTTAAACCGTTCCTTTGCAGAAACCGTTTTCATATTTAGGTTTCACTCTGTTTTCTACTATATGGATACATGTAGTTGGAATTCTAAATCAAACACGGTTTGTGCTAGCTCTTTGAAGCTTGGCACAATAATGTAGTTCCAAGTTCTATCGCAATGGTTTGTGTCCCATTGAAGTAGCCCCAAGCAGAGACTGACCAGAATCACTTTCATTGAAAGGGGTTGCCAAACTTCCAAAAAACTGCGAGTCTCCTGAAATGTCAGCAAACATTTTTTACCCAATCTTGATGATACTTGCAGGTAGTTATCAGTACACGAATCCCACTTCCCTCACTCAATTTCATTCTTTTAGGATAAACCGTTCCTTTGCAGAAACCGTTTTCATGTTTAGGTTTCACTCTGTTTTCTCCTATATGGATACATGTAGTTGGAATTCTAAATCAAACACGGTTTGTGCTAGCTCTTTGAAACTTGGCACAATAATGTAGTTCCAAGTTCTATCGCTATGGTTTGTGTGCCATTGAAGTAGCCCCAAGCAGAGACTGACGAGAATCACTTTCCTTGAAAGGGGTTGCCAAGCTTCCAAAAAACTACGAGTTTCCTGAAATGTCAGCAAACATTTTTTCACCCAATCTTGATGATCCTTGCAGGTAGTAATCAGTACACAATTCCCACTTGGCTCACCAAATTTCGTTCTTCTAGGTTAAACCGTTCCTTTTGCAGTAACCGTTTTCATGTTTAGGTTTCACTCTGTTTTCTCCTATATGGATACATGTAGTTGGAACTCTAAATCAAACACCGTTTGTGCTAGCTCGTTGAAACTTGGCACAATAATGTAGTTCCAAGTTCTTTCGCTATGGTTTGTGTGCCATTGAAGTAGCCCCAAGCAGAGACTGACGAGAATCACTTTCCTTGAAAGGGGTTGCCAAGCTTCCAAAAAACTACGAGTTTCCTGAAATCTCAGCAAACATTTTTTCACCCAATCTTGATGATACTTGCAGGTAGTTATCAGTACACGAATCCCACTTGGCTCACCATATTTCGTTCTTCTAGGTTAAACCGTTCCTTTGCAGTAACCGTTTTCATGTTTAGGTTTCACTCTGTTTTCTCCTATATGGATACATGTAATTGGAACTCTAAATCAAACACGGTTTGTGCTAGCTCTTTGAAACTTGGCACAATAATGTAGTTTCAAGATCTATCGCGATGGTTTGTGTGCTATTGAAGTAGCCGCAAGAAGAGACTCACCAGAATCCCTTTCATTGAAAGGGGTTGCCAAGCTTCGAAAAAACTACGAGTTTCCTGAAATCTCAGCAAACATTTTTTCACCCAAACTTGATGATCCTTGCAGGTAGTTATCAGTACACGAATCCCACTTGGCTCACCAAATTTCTTTCTTCTAGGTTAAACCGTTCCTTTGCAGTAACCGTTTTCATGTTTAGGTTTCACTCTGTTTTCTCCTATATGGATACATGTAGTTGGAACTCTAAATCAAACACGGATTGTGCTAGCTCTTTGAAACTTGGCACTATAATGTAGTTCCAAGTTCTATCGCTATGGTTTGTGTGCTATTGACGTAGCACCAAGCAGAGACTGACCAGAATCACTTTCATTGAAAGGGGTTGCCAAGCTTCCAAAAAACTGCGAGTTTCCTGAAATTTCAGCAAACATTTTTTCACCGAATCTTGATGATACTTGCAGGTAGTTATCAGTACACGAATCCCACTTGGCTCACTCAATTTCGTTCTTTTAGGTTAAACCGTTCCTTTGCAGAAACCGTTTTCATGTTTAGGTTTCACTCTGTTTTCTCCTAATGAATAAATGTAGTTGGAATTCTAAATCAAACACGGTTTGTGCTAGCTCTTTGAAACTTGGCACAATAATGTAGTTCCAAGTTCTTTCGCTATGGTTTGTGTGCCATTGAAGTAGCACCAAGCAGAGACTGATGAGAATCACTTTCCTTGAAAGGGGTTGCCAAGCTTCCAAAAAACTACGAGTTTCCTGAAATCTCAGCAAACATTTTTTCACCCAATCTTCATGATACTTGCAGGTAGTTATCAGTACACGAATCCCACTTGGCTCACCAAATTTCGTTCTTCTAGGTTAAACCGTTCCTTTGCAGTAACCGTTTTCATGTTTAGGTTTCACTCTGTTTTCTCCTATATGGATACATGTAATTGGAACTCTAAATCAAACACGGTTTGTGCTAGCTCTTTGAAACTTGGCACAATAATGTAGTTCCAAGTTCTATCGCGATGGTTTGTGTGCTATTGAAGTAGCCCCAAGAAGAGACTGACCAGAATCCCTTTCATTGAAAGGGGTTGCCAAGCTTCCAAAAAACTACGAGTTTCCTGAAATGTCAGCAAACTTTTTTTCACCCAAACTTGATGATCCTTGCAGGTAGTTATCAGTACACGAATCCCACTTGGCTCACCAAATTTCGTTCTTCTAGGTTAAACCGTTCCTTTGCAGTAACCGTTTTCATGTTTAGGTTTCACTCTGTTTTCTCCTATATGGATACATGTAGTTGGAACTCTAAATCAAACACGGTTTGTGCTAGCTCTTTGAAACTTGGCACAATAAAGTACTTCCAAGTTCTATCGCTATGGTTTGTGTGCTATTGAAGTAGCCCCAAGCAGAGACTGACCAGAATCACTTTCATTGAAAAGGGTTGCCAAACTTCTAAAAAACTGCGAGTCTCCTGAAATGTCAGCAAACATTTTTTACCCAATCTTGATGATACTTGCAGGTAGTTATCAGTACACGAATCCCACTTCCCTCACTCAATTTCATTCTTTTAGGATAAACCGTTCCTTTGCAGAAACCGTTTTCATGTTTAGGTTTCACTCTGTTTTCTCCTATATGGATACATGTAGTTGGAATTCTAAATCAAACACGGTTTGTGATAGCTCTTTGAAACTTGGCGCAATAATGTAGTTCCAAGTTCTATCGCTATGGTTTGTGTGCCATTGAAGTAGCCCCAAGCAGAGACTGACGAGAATCACTTTCATTGAAAGGGGTTGCCAAGCTTCCAAAAAACTACGAGTTTCCTGAAATCTCAGCAAACATTTTTTCACCCAATCTTGATGATCCTTGCAGGTAGTTATCAGTACACAAATCCCACTTGGCTCACCAAATTTCGTTCTTCTAGGTTAAACCGTTCCTTTTGCAGTAACCGTTTTCATGTTTAGGTTTCACTCTGTTTTCTCCTATATGGATACATGTAGTTGGAACTCTAAATCAAACACGGTTTGTGCTAGCTCTTTGAAACTTGGCACAATAATGTAGTTCCAAGTTCTATCGCTATGGTTTATGTGCTATTGAAGTAGCCCCAAGCAGAGACTGACCAGAATCACTTTCATTGAAAGGGGTTGCCAAGCTTCCAAAAAACTGCGAGTTTCCTAAATTTCAGCAAACATTTTTTCACCGAATCTTGATGATACTTCCATTTAATGATCCGTACACCAATCCCACTTGGCTCACCAAATTTCGTTCTTCTAGGTTAAACCGTTCCTTTGCAGTAACCGTTTTCATGTTTAGGTTTCACTCTGTTTTCTCCTATATGGATACATGTAGTTGGAATTCTAAATCAAACACGGTTTGTGCTAGCTCTTTGAAACTTGGCACAATAATGTAGTTCCAAGTTCTTTCGCTATGGTTTGTGTGCCATTGAAGTAGCCCCAAGCAGAGACTGACGAGAATCACTTTCCTTGAAAGGGGTTGCCAAGCTTCCAAAAAACTACGAGTTTCCTGAAATCTCAGCAAACATTTTTTCACCCAATCTTGATGATACTTGCAGGTAGTTATCAGTACACGAATCCCACTTGGCTCACCATATTTCGTTCTTCTAGGTTAAACCGTTCCTTTGCAGTAACCGTTTTCATGTTTAGGTTTCACTCTGTTTTCTCCTATATGGATACATGTAATTGGAACTCTAAATCAAACACGGTTTGTGCTAGCTCTTTGAAACTTGGCACAATAATGTAGTTCCAAGATCTATCGCGATGGTTTGTGTGCTATTGAAGTAGCCGCAAGAAGAGACTCACCAGAATCCCTTTCATTGAAAGGGGTTGCCAAGCTTCCAAAAAACTACGAGTTTCCTGAAATCTCAGCAAACATTTTTTCACCCAAACTTGATGATCCTTGCAGGTAGTTATCAGTACACGAATCCCACTTGGCTCACCAAATTTCTTTCTTCTAGGTTAAACCGTTCCTTTGCAGTAACCGTTTTCATGTTTAGGTTTCACTCTGTTTTCTCCTATATGGATACATGTAGTTGGAACTCTAAATCAAACACGGTTTGTGCTAGCTCTTTGAAACTTGGCACAATAAAGTACTTCAAAGTTCTATCGCTATGGTTTGTGTGCTATTGAAGTAGCCCCAAGCAGAGACTGACCAGAATCACTTTCATTGAAAGGGGTTGCCAAACTTCCAAAAAACTGCGAGTCTCCTGAAATGTCAGCAAACATTTTTTACCCAATCTTGATGATACTTGCAGGTAGTTATCAGTACACGAATCCCACTTCCCTCACTCAATTTCATTCTTTTAGGATAAACCGTTCCTTTGCAGAAACCGTTTTCATGTTTAGGTTTCACTCTGTTTTCTCCTATATGGATACATGTAGTTGGAATTCTAAATCAAACACGGTTTGTGCTAGCTCTTTGAAACTTGGCACAATAATGTAGTTCCAAGTTCTATCGCTATGGTTTGTGTGCCATTGAAGTAGCCCCAAGCAGAGACTGACGAGAATCACTTTCCTTGAAAGGGGTTGCCAAGCTTCCAAAAAACTACGAGTTTCCTGAAATCTCAGCAAACATTTTTTCACCCAATCTTGATGATCCTTGCAGGTAGTTATCAGTACACAAATCCCACTTGGCTCACCAAATTTCGTTCTTCTAGGTTAAACCGTTCCTTTTGCAGTAACCGTTTTCATGTTTAGGTTTCACTCTGTTTTCTCCTATATGGATACATGTAGTTGGAACTCTAAATAAAACACGGTTTGTGCTAGCTCTTTGAAACTTGGCACAATAATGTAGTTCCAAGTTCTATCGCTATGGTTTATGTGCTATTGAAGTAGCCCCAAGCAGAGACTGACCAGAATCACTTTCATTGAAAGGGGTTGCCAAGCTTCCAAAAAACTGCGAGTTTCCTGAAATTTCAGCAAACATTTTTTCACCGAATCTTGATGATACTTCCATTTAATGATCCGTACACCAATCCCACTTGGCTCACCAAATTTCGTTCTTCTAGGTTAAACCGTTCCTTTGCAGAAACCGTTTTCATATTTAGGTTTCACTCTGTTTTCTACTATATGGATACATGTAGTTGGAATTCTAAATCAAACACGGTTTGTGCTAGCTCTTTGAAGCTTGGCACAATAATGTAGTTCCAAGTTCTATCGCAATGGTTTGTGTCCCATTGAAGTAGCCCCAAGCAGAGACTGACCAGAATCACTTTCATTGAAAGGGGTTGCCAAACTTCCAAAAAACTGCGAGTCTCCTGAAATGTCAGCAAACATTTTTTACCCAATCTTGATGATACTTGCAGGTAGTTATCAGTACACGAATCCCACTTCCCTCACTCAATTTCATTCTTTTAGGATAAACCGTTCCTTTGCAGAAACCGTTTTCATGTTTAGGTTTCACTCTGTTTTCTCCTATATGGATACATGTAGTTGGAATTCTAAATCAAACACGGTTTGTGCTAGCTCTTTGAAACTTGGCACAATAATGTAGTTCCAAGTTCTATCGCTATGGTTTGTGTGCCATTGAAGTAGCCCCAAGCAGAGACTGACGAGAATCACTTTCCTTGAAAGGGGTTGCCAAGCTTCCAAAAAACTACGAGTTTCCTGAAATGTCAGCAAACATTTTTTCACCCAATCTTGATGATCCTTGCAGGTAGTAATCAGTACACAAATCCCACTTGGCTCACCAAATTTCGTTCTTCTAGGTTAAACCGTTCCTTTTGCAGTAACCGTTTTCATGTTTAGGTTTCACTCTGTTTTCTCCTATATGGATACATGTAGTTGGAACTCTAAATCAAACACCGTTTGTGCTAGCTCTTTGAAACTTGGCACAATAATGTAGTTCCAAGTTCTTTCGCTATGGTTTGTGTGCCATTGAAGTAGCCCCAAGCAGAGACTGACGAGAATCACTTTCCTTGAAAGGGGTTGCCAAGCTTCCAAAAAACTACGAGTTTCCTGAAATCTCAGCAAACATTTTTTCACCCAATCTTGATGATACTTGCAGGTAGTTATCAGTACACGAATCCCACTTGGCTCACCATATTTCGTTCTTCTAGGTTAAACCGTCTTTGCAGTAACCGTTTTCATGTTTAGGTTTCACTCTGTTTTCTCCTATATGGATACATGTAATTGGAACTCTAAATCAAACACGGTTTGTGCTAGCTCTTTGAAACTTGGCACAATAATGTAGTTCCAAGATCTATCGCGATGGTTTGTGTGCTATTGAAGTAGCCGCAAGAAGAGACTCACCAGAATCCCTTTCATTGAAAGGGGTTGCCAAGCTTCCAAAAAACTAGGAGTTTCCTGAAATCTCAGCAAACATTTTTTCACCCAAACTTGATGATCCTTGCAGGTAGTTATCAGTACACGAATCCCACTTGGCTCACCAAATTTCTTTCTTCTAGGTTAAACCGTTCCTTTGCAGTAACCGTTTTCATGTTTAGGTTTCACTCTGTTTTCTCCTATATGGATACATGTAGTTGGAACTCTAAATCAAACACGGTTTGTGCTAGCTCTTTGAAACTTGGCACAATAAAGTACTTCAAAGTTCTATCGCTATGGTTTGTGTGCTATTGAAGTAGCCCCAAGCAGAGACTGACCAGAATCACTTTCATTGAAAGGGTTGCCAAACTTCCAAAAAACTGCGAGTCTCCTGAAATGTCAGCAAACATTTTTTACCCAATCTTGATGATACTTGCAGGTAGTTATCAGTACACGAATCCCACTTCCCTCACTCAATTTCATTCTTTTAGGATAAACCGTTCCTTTGCAGAAACCGTTTTCATGTTTAGGTTTCACTCTGTTTTCTCCTATATGGATACATGTAGTTGGAATTCTAAATCAAACACGGTTTGTGCTAGCTCTTTGAAACTTGGCACAATAATGTAGTTCCAAGTTCTATCGCTATGGTTTGTGTGCCATTGAAGTAGCCCCAAGCAGAGACTGACGAGAATCACTTTCCTTGAAAGGGTTGCCAAGCTTCCAAAAAACTACGAGTTTCCTGAAATCTCAGCAAACATTTTTTCACCAATCTTGATGATCCTTGCAGGTAGTTATCAGTACACAAATCCCACTTGGCTCACCAAATTTCGTTCTTCTAGGTTAAACCGTTCCTTTTGCAGTAACCGTTTTCATGTTTAGGTTTCACTCTGTTTTCTCCTATATGGATACATGTAGTTGGAACTCTAAATCAAACACGGTTTGTGCTAGCTCTTTGAAACTTGGCACAATAATGTAGTTCCAAGTTCTATCGCTATGGTTTATGTGCTATTGAAGTAGCCCCAAGCAGAGACTGACCAGAATCACTTTCATTGAAAGGGGTTGCCAAGCTTCCAAAAAACTGCGAGTTTCCTGAAATTTCAGCAAACATTTTTTCACCGAATCTTGATGATACTTCCATTTAATGATCCGTACACCAATCCCACTTGGCTCACCAAATTTCGTTCTTCTAGGTTAAACCGTTCCTTTGCAGTAACCGTTTTCATGTTTAGGTTTCACTCTGTTTTCTCCTATATGGATACATGTAGTTGGAACTCTAAATCAAACACGGTTTGTGCTAGCTCTTTGAAACTTGGCACAATAATGTAGTTCCAAGTTCTATCGCTATGGTTTGTGTGCTATTGAACTAGCCCCAAGCAGAGACATACGAGAATCACTTTCATTGAAAGGGCTTGCCAAGCTTCCAAAAAACTACGAGTTTCCTGAAATGTCAGCAAACATTTTTTCACCCAATCTTGATGATACTTGCAGGTAGTTATCAGTACACGAATCCCACTTGGCTCACCAAATTTCGTTCTTCTAGGTTAAACCGTTCCTTTGCAGAAACCGTTTTCATATTTAGGTTTCACTCTGTTTTCTACTATATGGATACATGAAGTTGGAATTCTAAATCAAACACGGTTTGTGCTAGCTCTTTGAAGCTTGGCACAATAATGTAGTTCCAAGTTCTATCGCAATGGTTTGTGTCCCATTGAAGTAGCCCCAAGCAGAGACTGACCAGAATCACTTTCATTGAAAGGGGTTGCCAAACTTCCAAAAAACTGCGAGTCTCCTGAAATGTCAGCAAACATTTTTTACCCAATCTTGATGATACTTGCAGTAGTTATCAGTACACGAATCCCACTTCCCTCACTCAATTTCATTCTTTTAGGATAAACCGTTCCTTTGCAGAAACCGTTTTCATGTTTAGGTTTCACTCTGTTTTCTCCTATATGGATACATGTAGTTGGAATTCTAAATCAAACACGGTTTGTGCTAGCTCTTTGAAACTTGGCACAATAATGTAGTTCCAAGTTCTATCGCTATGGTTTGTGTGCCATTGAAGTAGCCCAAGCAGAGACTGACGAGAATCACTTTCCTTGAAAGGGGTTGCCAAGCTTCCAAAAAACTTCGAGTTTCCTGAAATGTCAGCAAAACATTTTTTCACCCAATCTTGATGATCCTTGCAGGTAGTAATCAGTACACAAATCCCACTTGGCTCACCAAATTTCGTTCTTCTAGGTTAAACCGTTCCTTTTGCAGTAACCGTTTTCATGTTTAGGTTTCACTCTGTTTTCTCCTATATGGATACATGTAGTTGGAACTCTAAATCAAACACCGTTTGTGCTAGCTCTTTGAAACTTGGCACAATAATGTAGTTCCAAGTTCTATCGCTATGGTTTATGTGCTATTGAAGTAGCCCCAAGCAGAGACTGACCAGAATCACTTTCATTGAAAGGGGTTGCCAAGCTTCCAAAAAACTGCGAGTTTCCTGAAATTTCAGCAATCATTTTTCACCGAATCTTGATGATACTTCCATTTAATGATCCGTACACCAATCCCACTTGGCTCACCAAATTTCGTTCTTCTAGGTTAAACCGTTCCTTTGCAGGAACCGTTTTCATGTTTAGGTTTCACTCTGTTTTCTCCTATATGGATACATGTAGTTGGAACTCTAAATCAAACACGGTTTGTGCTAGCTCTTTGAAACTTGGCACAATAATGTAGTTCCAAGTTCTATCGCTATGGTTTGTGTGCTATTGAAGTAGCCTCAAGCAGAGACTTACGAGAATCACTTTCATTGAAAGGGCTTGCCAAGCTTCCAAAAAACTACGAGTTTCCTGAAATGTCAGCAAACATTTTTTCACCCAATCTTGATGATACTTGCAGGTAGTTATCAGTACACGAATCCCACTTGGCTCACCAAATTTCGTTCTTCTAGGTTAAACCGTTCCTTTGCAGAAACCGTTTTCATATTTAGGTTTCACTCTGTTTTCTACTATATGGATACATGTAGTTGGAACTCTAAATCAAACACGGTTTGTGCTAGCTCTTTGAAACTTGGCACAATAATGTAGTTCCAAGTTCTATCGCAATGGTTTGTGTGCCATTGAAGTAGCCCCAAGCAGAGACTGACCAGAATCACTTTCATTGAAAGGGGTTGCCAAACTTCCAAAAAACTGCGAGTCTCCTGAAATGTCAGCAAACATTTTTTACCCAATCTTGATGATACTTGCAGGTAGTTATCAGTACACGAATCCCACTTCCCTCACTCAATTTCATTCTTTTAGGATAAACCGTTCCTTTGCAGAAACCGTTTTCATGTTTAGGTTTCACTCTGTTTTCTCCTATATGGATACATGTAGTTGGAATTCTAAATCAAACACGGTTTGGGCTAGCTCTTTGAAACTTGGCATAATAATGTAGTTCCAAGTTCTATCACTATGGTTTGTGTGCCATTGAAGTAGCCCCAAGCAGAGACTGACGAGAATCACTTTCCTTGAAAGGGGTTGCCAAGCTTCCAAAAAACTACGAGTTTCCTGAAATCTCAGCAAACATTTTTTCACCCAATCTTGATGATCCTTGCAGGTAGTTATCAGTACACAAATCCCACTTGGCTCACCAAATTTCGTTCTTCTAGGTTAAACCGTTCCTTTTGCAGTAACCGTTTTCATGTTTAGGTTTCACTCTGTTTTCTCCTATATGGATACATGTAGTTGGAACTCTAAATCAAACACGGTTTGTGCTAGCTCTTTGAAACTTGGCACAATAATGTAGTTCCAAGTTCTATCGCTATGGTTTATGTGCTATTGAAGTAGCCCCAAGCAAGAGACTGACCAGAATCACTTTCATTGAAAGGGGTTGCCAAGCTTCCAAAAAACTGCGAGTTTCCTGAAATTTCAGCAAATATTTTTTCACCGAATCTTGATGATACTTCCATTTAATGATCCGTACACCAATCCCAATTGGCTCACCAAATTTCGTTCTTCTAGGTTAAACCGTTCCTTTGCAGTAACCGTTTTCATGTTTAGGTTTCACTCTGTTTTCTCCTATATGGATACATGTAGTTGGAACTCTAAATCAAACACGGTTTGTGCTAGCTCTTTGAAACTTGGCACAATAATGTAGTTCCAAGTTCTATCGCTATGGTTTGTGTGCTATTGAAGTAGCCCCAAGCAGAGACTTACGAGAATCACTTTCATTGAAAGGGCTTGCCAAGCTTCCAAAAAACTACGAGTTTCCTGAAATGTCAGCAAACATTTTTTCACCCAATCTTGATGATACTTGCAGGTAGTTATCAGTACACGAATCCCACTTGGCTCACCAAATTTCGTTCTTCTAGGTTAAACCGTTCCTTTGCAGAAACCGTTTTCATATTTAGGTTTCACTCTGTTTTCTACTATATGGATACATGTAGTTGGAATTCTAAATCAAACACGGATTGTGCTAGCTCTTTGAAACTTGGCACAATAATGTAGTTCCAAGTTCTATCGCAATGGTTTGTGTGCCATTGAAGTAGCCCCAAGCAGAGACTGACCAGAATCACTTTCATTGAAAGGGGTTGCCAAACTTCCAAAAAACTGCGAGTCTCCTGAAATGTCAGCAAACATTTTTTACCCAATCTTGATGATACTTGCAGGTAGTTATCAGTACACGAATCCCACTTCCCTCACTCAATTTCATTCTTTTAGGATAAACCGTTCCTTTGCAGAAACCGTTTTCATGTTTAGGTTTCACTCTGTTTTCTCCTATATGGATACATGTAGTTGGAATTCTAAATCAAACACGGTTTGTGCTAGCTCTTTGAAACTTGGCACAATAATGTAGTTCCAAGTTCTATCACTATGGTTTGTGTGCCATTGAAGTAGCCCCAAGCAGAGACTGACGAGAATCACTTTCCTTGAAAGGGGTTGCCAAGCTTCCAAAAAACTACGAGTTTCCTGAAATCTCAGCAAACATTTTTTCACCCAATCTTGATGATCCTTGCAGGTAGTTATCAGTACACAAATCCCACTTGGCTCACCAAATTTCGTTCTTCTAGGTTAAACCGTTCCTTTTGCAGTAACCGTTTTCATGTTTAGGTTTCACTCTGTTTTCTCCTATATGGATACATGTAGTTGGAACTCTAAATCAAACACGGTTTGTGCTAGCTCTTTGAAACTTGGCACAATAATGTAGTTCCAAGTTCTATCGCTATGGTTTATGTGCTATTGAAGTAGCCCCAAGCAGAGACTGACCAGAATCACTTTCATTGAAAGGGGTTGCCAAGCTTCCAAAAACTGCGAGTTTCCTGAAATTTCAGCAAATATTTTTTCACCGAATCTTGATGATACTTCCATTTAATGATCCGTACACCAATCCCAATTGGCTCACCAAATTTCGTTCTTCTAGGTTAAACCGTTCCTTTGCAGTAACCGTTTTCATGTTTAGGTTTCACTCTGTTTTCTCCTATATGGATACATGTAGTTGGAACTCTAAATCAAACACGGTTTGTGCTAGCTCTTTGAAACTTGGCACAATAATGTAGTTCCAAGTTCTATCGCTATGGTTTGTGTGCTATTGAAGTAGCCCCAAGCAGAGACTTACGAGAATCACTTTCATTGAAAGGGCTTGCCAAGCTTCCAAAAAACTACGAGTTTCCTGAAATGTCAGCAAACATTTTTTCACCCAATCTTGATGATACTTGCAGGTAGTTATCAGTACACGAATCCCACTTGGCTCACCAAATTTCGTTCTTCTAGGTTAAACTGTTCCTTTGCAGAAACCGTTTTCATGTTTAGGTTTCACTCTGTTTTCTACTATATGGATACATGTAGTTGGAATTCTAAATCAAACACGTTTGTGCTAGCTCTTTGAAACTTGGCACAATAATGTAGTTCCAAGTTCTATCGCGATGGTTTGTGTGGTATTGAAGTAGCCCCAAGCAGAGACTGACCGGAATCCCTTTCATTGAAAGGGGTTGCCAAGCTTCCAAAAAACTACGAGTTTCCTGAAATGTCAGCAAACATTTTTTCACCCAATCTTGATGATACTTGAAGGTAGTTATCAGTACACGAATCCCACTTGGCTCACTCGTTTCGTTCTTTTAGGTTAAACCGTTCCTTTGCAGAAACCGTTTTCAAGTTTAGGTTTCACTCTGTTTTCTCCTATATGGATACATGTAGTTGGAATTCTAAATAAAACACGGTTTGTGCTAGCTCTTTGAAACTTGGCACAATAATGTAGTTCCAAGTTCTCTCGCGATGGTTTGTGTGCTATTGAAGTAGCCCCAAGCAGAGACTGACCAGAATCACTTTCATTGAAAGGGGTTGCAAAGCTTCCAAAAAACTACGAGTTTCCTGAAATCTCAGCAAACATTTTTTCACCCAATCTTGATGATACTTGCAGGTAGTTATCAGTACATGAAACCCACTTGGCTCAACCAAATTTCGTTCTTCTAGGTTAAACCGTTCCTTTGCAGAAACCGTTTTCATGTTTAGGTTTCACTCTGTTTTCTCCTATATGGATACATGTAGTTGGAATTCTAAATCAAACACGGTTTGTTCTAGCTCTTTGAAACTTGGCACAGTAATGTAGTTCCAAGTTCTATCGCTATGGTTTGTGTCCTATTGAAGTAGCCCCAAGCAGAGACTGACGAGAATCACTTTCATTGAAAGGGGTTGCCAAGCTTCCAAAAAACTACGAGTTTCCTGAAATCTCAGCAAACATTTTTTCACCGAATCTTGATGATACTTCCATTTAATGATCAGTACACGAATCCCACTTGGCTCACCAAATTTCGTTCTTCTAGGTTAAACCGTTCCTTTGCAGTAACCGTTTTCATGTTTAGGTTTCACTCTGTTTTCTCCTATATGGATACATGTAGTTGGAACTCTAAATCAAACACGGTTTGTTCTAGCTCTTTGAAACTTGGCACAATAATGTAGTTCCAAGTTCTTTCGCTATGGTTTGTGTGCTATTGAAGTAGCCCCAAGCAGAGACTGAGGAGAATCACTTTCCTTGAAAGGGGTTGCCAAGCTTCCAAAAAACTGCGAGTTTCCTGAAATGTCAGCAAACATTTTTTACCCAATCTTGATGATACTTGCAGGTAGTTATCAGTACACGAATCCCACTTGGCTCACTCAATTTCGTTCTTTTAGGTTAAACCGTTCCTTTGCAGAAACCGTTTTCATGTTTAGGTTTCACTCTGTTTTCTCCTATATGGATACATGTAGTCGGAACTCTAAATCAAACACGATTTGTGCTAGCTCTTTGAAACTTGGCACAATAATGTAGTTCCAAGTTCTATCGCTATGGTTTGTGTGCTATTGAAGTAGCCCCAAGAAGAGACTGACCAGAATCCCTTTCATTGAAAGGGGTTGCCAAGCTTCCAAAAAACTACGAGTTTCTTGAAATCTCAGCAAACATTTTTTTCACCCAAACTCGATCATCCTTGCAGGTAGTTATCAGTACACGAATCCCACTTGGCTCACTCAATTTCATTCTTTTAGGTTAAACCGTTCCTTTGCAGAAACCGTTTTCATGTTTAGGTTTCACTCTGTTTTCTCCTATATGGATATATGTAGTTGGAATTCTAAATCAAACAGGGTTTGTGCTAGCTCTTTGAAACTTGGCACAATAATGTAGTTCCGAGTTCTATCGCTATGGTTTGTGTGCCATTGAAGTAGCCCCAAGCAGAGACTGACGAGAATCACTTTCCTTGAAAGGTGTTGCCAAGCTTCCAAAAAACTACGAGTTTCCTGAAATCTCAGCAAACATTTTTTCACCCAATCTTGATGATCCTTGCAGGTAGTTATCAGTACACGAATCCCACTTGGCTAACCAAATTTCGTTCTTCTAGGTTAAACCGTTCCTTTTGCAGTAACCGGTTTCATGTTTAGGTTTCACTCTGTTTTCTCCTATATGGATACATGTAGTTGGAACTCTAAATCAAACACGTTTTGTGCTAGCTCTTTGAATGTTAGCACAATAATGTAGTTCCAAGTTCTATCACTATGGTTTGTGTGCTATTGAAGTAGCCCCAAGCAGAGACTGACGAGAATCACTTTCATTGAAAGGGGTTGCCAAACTTCCAAAAAACTGCGAGTTTCCTGAAATCTCAGCAAATATTTTTTCACCGAATCTTGATGATACTTCCATTTAATGATCCGTACACCAATCCCACTTGGCTCACCAAATTTCGTTCTTCTAGGTTAAACCGTTCCATTGCAGAAACCGTTTTCATGTTTAGGTTTCACTCTGTTTTCTCCTATATGGATACATGTAGTTGGAATTCTAAATCAAACACGGTTTGTGCTAGCTCTTTGAAACTTGGCACAGTAATGTAGTTCCAAGTTCTATCGCTATGGTTTGTGTACTATTGAAGTAGCCCTAAACAGACACTGACGAGAATCACTTTCATTGAAAGGGGTTGCCAAGCTTCCAAAAAACCTACGAGTTTCCTGAAATGTCAGCAAATATTTTTTCACCCAATCTTGATGATACTTGCATGTAGTTATGAGTACACGAATCCCACTTGGCTCACCAAATTTCGTTCTTCTAGGTTAAACCGTTCCTTTGCAGAAACCGTTTTCATGTTTAGGTTTCACTCTGATTTCTCCTATATGGATACATGTAGTTGGAATTCTAAATCAAACACGGTTTGTGCTAGCTCTTTGAAACTTGGCACAGTAATGTAGTTCCAAGTTCTATCGCTATGGTTTGTGTCCTATTGAAGTAGCCCCAAGCAGAGACTGACGAGAATCACATTCATTGAAAGGGGTTGCCAAGCTTCCAAAAAACTGCGAGTTTCCTGAAATCTCAGCAAACATTTTTTCACCGAATCTTGATGATACTTCCATTTAATGATCAGTACACCAATCCCACTTGGCTCACCAAATTTCGTTCTTCTAGGTTAAACCGTTCCTTTGCAGTAACCGTTTTCATGTTTAGGTTTCACTCTGTTTTCTCCTATATGGATACATGTAGTTGGAACTCTAAATCAAACACGGTTTGTGCTAGGTATTTGAAACTTGGCACAATAATGTAGTTCCAAGTTCTATCGCTATGGTTTGTGTCCTATTGAAGTAGCCCCAAGCAGAGACTGACGAGAATCACATTCATTGAAAGGGGTTGCCAAGCTTCCAAAAAACTGCGAGTTTCCTGAAATCTCAGCAAACATTTTTTCACCGAATCGTGATGATACTTCCATTTAATGATCAGTACACCAATGCCACTTGGCTCACCAAATTTCGTTTTTCTAGGTTAAACCGGTCCTTTGCAGTAACCGTTTTCATGTTTAGGTTTCACTCTGTTTTCTCCTATATGGATACATGTAGTTGGAACTCTAAATCAAACACGGTTTGTTCTAGCTCTTTGAAACTTGGCACAATAATGTAGTTCCAAGTTCTTTCGCTATGGTTTGTGTGCTATTGAAGTAGCCCGAAGCAGAGACTGAGGAGAATCACTTTCCTTGAAAGGGGTTGCCAAGCTTCCAAAAAACTGCGAGTTTCCTGAAATGTCAGCAAACATTTTTTACCCAATCTTGATGATACTTGCAGGTAGTTATCAGTACACGAATCCCACTTGGCTCACTCAATTTCGTTCTTTTAGGTTAAACCGTTCCTTTGCAGAAACCGTTTTCATGTTTAGGTTTCACTCTGTTTTCTCCTATATGGATACATGTAGTTGGAACTCTAAATCAAACACGATTTGTGCTAGCTCTTTGAAACTTGGCACAATAATGTAGTTCCAAGTTCTATCGCTATGGTTTGTGTGCTATTGAAGTAGCCCCAAGAAGAGACTGACCAGAATAACTTTCATTGAAAGGGGTTGCCAAGCTTCCAAAAAACTACGAGTTTCCTGAAATCTCAGCAAACATTTTTTCACCCAAACTCGATGATCCTTGCAGGTAGTTATCAGTACACGAATCCCACTTGGCTCACCAAATTTCGTTCTTCTAGGTTAAACCGTTCCTTTGCAGTAACCGTTTTCATGTTTAGATTTCACTCTGTTTTCTCCTATATGGATACATGTAGTTGGAACTCTAAATCAAACACGGTTTGTGCTAGCTCTTTGAAACTTGGCACAATAAAGTACTTCCAAGTTCTATCGCTATGGTTTGTGTGCTATTGAAGTAGCCCCAAGCAGAGACTGACCAGAATCAGTTTCATTGAAAGGGGTTGCCAAGCTTCCAAAAAACTATGAGTTTCCTGATATCTCAGCAAACATTTTTTACCCAATCTTGGTGATACTTGCAGGTAGTTATCAGTACACGAATCCCACTTGGCTCACTCAATTTCATTCTTTTAGGTTAAACCGTTCCTTTGCAGAAACCGTTTTCATGTTTAGGTTTCACTCTGTTTTCTCCTATATGGATACATGTAGTTGGAATTCTAAATAAAACACGGTTTGTGCTAGCTCTTTGAAACTTGGCACAATAATGTAGTTCCAAGTTCTATCGCTAAGGTTTGTGTGCCATTGAAGTAGCCCCAAGCAGAGACTGACGAGAATCACTTTCCTTGAAAGGGGTTGCCAAGCTTCCAAAAAACTACGAGTTTCCTGAAATCTCAGCAAACATTTTTTCACCCAATCTTGATGATCCTTGCAGGTAGTTATCAGTACACGAATCCCACTTGGCTAACCAAATTTCGTTCTTCTAGGTTAAACCGTTCCTTTTTCAGTAACCGGTTTCATGTTTAGGTTTCACTCTGTTTTCTCCTATATGGATACATGTAGTTGGAACTCTAAATCAAACACGGTTTGTGCTAGCTCTTTGAATCTTAGCACAATAATGTAGTTCCAAGTTCTATCACTATGGTTTGTGTGCTATTGAAGTAGCCCCAAGCAGAGACTGACGAGAATCACTTTCATTGAAAGGGGTTGCCAAGCTTCCAAAAAACTGCGAGTTTCCTGAAATCTCAGCAAACATTTTTTCACCGAATCTTGATGATACTTCCATTTAATGATCCGTACACCAATCCCACTTGGCTCACCAAATTTCGTTCTTCTAGGTTAAACCGTTCCTTTGCAGTAACCGTTTTCATGTTTAGGTTTCACTCTGTTTTCTCCTATATGGATACATGTAGTTGGAACTCTAAATCAAACACGGTTTGTGCTAGCTCTTTGAAACTTGGCACAATAATGTAGTTCCAAGTTATATCACTTTGGTTTGTGTGCCATTGAAGTAGCCCCAAGCAGAGACTGACGAGAATCACTTTCATTGAAAGGGCTTGCCAAGCTTCCAAAAAACTACGAGTTTCCTGAAATGTCAGCAAACATTTTTTCACCCAATCTTGATGATACTTGCAGGTAGGTATCAGTACACGAATCCCACTTGGCTCACCAAATTTCGTTCTTCTAGGTTAAACCGTTCCTTTGCAGGAACCGTTTTCATGTTTAGGTTTCACTCTGTTTTCTCCTATATGGATACATGTAGTTGGAACTCTAAATCAAACACAGTTTGTGCTAGCTCTGTGAAACTTGGCACAATAATGTAGTTCCATGTTCTATCGCGATGGTTTGTGTGCGACTGAAGTAGCCCCAAGCAGAGACTGACGAGAATCACTTTCCTGGAACGGGATTGCAAAGCTTCCAAAAAACTACGAGTTTCCTGAAATCTCAGCAAACATTTTTTCACCCAATATTGATGATCCTTGCAGGTAGTTATCAGTACACGAATCCCACTTGGCTCACCAAATTTCGTTCTCCTAGGTTATACCGTTCCTTTGCAGTAACCGTTTTCATGTTTAGGTTTCACTCTGTTTTCTCCTATATGGATACATGTAGTTGGAATTCTAAATAAAACACGGTTTGTCCTAGCTCTTTGAAACTTGGCACAATAATGTAGTTCCAAGTTCTATCGCGATGGTTTGTGTGCTATTGAAGTAGCCCCAAGCAGAGACTGACCAGAATCGCTTTCATTGAAAGGGGTTGCCAAGCTTCCAAAAAACTACGAGTTTCCTGAAATCTCAGCAAACATTTTTTCACCCAATCTTGATGATCCTTGCAGGTAGTTATCAGTACACGAATCCCACTTGGCTCACCAAATTTCGTTCTTCTAGGTTAAACCGTTCCTTTGCAGTAACCGTTTTCATGTTTAGGTTTCACTCTGTTTTCTCCTATATGGATACATGTAGTTGGAATTCTAAATCAAACACGGTTTGTGCTAGCTCTTTGAAACTTGGCACAATAATGTAGTTCCAAGTTCTATCGCTATGGTTTGTGTCCTATTGAAGTAGCCCCAAGCAGAGACTGACGAGAATCACATTCATTGAAAGGGGTTGCCAAGCTTCCAAAAAACTGCGAGTTTCCTGAAATCTCAGCAAACATTTTTTCACCGAATCTTGATGATACTTCCATTTAATGATCAGTACACCAATCCCACTTGGCTCACCAAATTTCGTTCTACTAGGTTAAACCGTTCCATTGCAGAAACCGTTTTCATGTTTAGGTTTCACTCTGTTTTCTCCTATATGGATACATGTAGTTGGAATTCTAAATCAAACACGGTTTCTGCTAGCTCTTTGAAACTTGGCACAGTAATGTAGTTCCAAGTTCTATCGCTATGGTTTGTGTCCTATTGAAGTAGCCCCAAGCAGAGACTGACGAGAATCACATTCATTGAAAGGGGTTGCCAAGCTTCCAAAAAACTGCGAGTTTCCTGAAATCTCAGCAAACATTTTTTCACCGAATCGTGATGATACTTCCATTTAATGATCAGTACACCAATCCCACTTGGCTCACCAAATTTTGTTCTTCTACGTTAAACCGTTCCTTTGCAGTAACCGTTTTCATGTTTAGGTTTCACTCTGTTTTCTCCTATATGGATACATGTAGTTGGAAATGTATATCAAACACAGTTTGTGCTAGGTATTTGAAACTTGGCACAATAATGTAGTTCCAAGTTCTATCGCTATGGTTTGTGTGCTATTGAAGTAGCCCTAAACAGACACTGACGAGAATCACTTTCATTGAAAGGGGTTGCCAAGCTTCCAAAAAACTACGAGTTTCCTGAAATGTCAGCAAATATTTTTTCACCCAATCTTGATGATACTTGCAGGTAGATATGAGTACACGAATCCCACTTGGCTCACCAAATTTCGTTCTTCTAGGTTAAACCGTTCCTTTGCAGTAAAAGTTTTCATGTTTAGGTTTCACTCTGTTTTCTCCTATATGGATACATGTAGTTGGAACTCTAAATCAAACACGGTTTGTGCTAGCTCTGTGAAACTTGGCACAATAATGTAGTTCCAAGTTCTATCGCGATGGTTTGTGTGCGACTGAAGTAGCCCCAAGCAGAGACTGACCAGAATCACTTTCATTGAAAGGGGTTGCCAAGCTTCCAAAAAACTGCGAGTTTCCTGAAATCTCAGCAAACATTTTTTCAAAGAATCTTGATGATACTTCCATTTAATGATCCGTACACCAATCCCACTTGGCTCACCAAATTTCGTTTTTCTAGGTTAAACCGTTCCATTGCAGTAACCGTTTTCATGTTTAGGTTTCACTCTGTTTTCTCCTATATTGATACATGAAGTTGGAACTCTAAATCAAACACGGTTTGTGCTAGCTCTTTGAAACTTGGCACAATAATGTAGTTCCAAGTTCTATCGCGATGGTTTGTGTGCTATTGAAGTAGCCCCAAGCAGAGACTGACCAGAATCCCTTTCATTGAAAGGGGTTGCCAAGCTTCCAAAAACTACGAGTTTCCTGAAATGTCAGCAAACATTTTTTCACCCAATCTTGATGATACTTGCAGGTAGTTATCAGTACACGAATCCCACTTGGCTCGCTCAATTTCGTTCTTTTAGGTTAAACCGTTCCTTTGCAGAAACCGTTTTCATGTTTAGGTTTCACTCTGTTTTCTCCTATATGGATACATGTAGTTGGAATTCTAAATCAAACACGGTTTGTGCTAGCTCTTTGAAACTTGGCACAATAATGTAGTTCCAAGTTCTATCGCTATGGTTTGTGCGCTATTGAAGTAGCCCCAAGCAGAGACTGACCAGAATCGCTTTCATTGAAAGGGGTTGCCAAACTTCCAAAAAACTACGAGTTTCCTGAAATCTCAGCAAACATTTTTCCACCCAATCTTGATGATCCTTGCAGGTAGTTATCAGTACACGAATCCCACTTGGCTCACCAAATTTCGTTCTTCTAGGTTAAACCGTTCCTTTGCAGTAACCGTTTTCATGTTTAGGTTTCACTCTGTTTTCTCCTATATGGATACATGTAGTTGGAACTCTAAATCAAACACGGTTTGTGCTAGCTCTTTGAAACTTGGCACAATAATGTAGTTCCAAGTTCTTTCGCGATGGTTTGTGTGCTATTGAAGTAGCCCCAAGCAGAGACTGACCAGAATCCCTTTCATTGAAAGGGGTTGCCAAGCTTCCAAAAAACTACGAGTTTCCTGAAATGTCAGCAAACATTTTTTCACCCAATCTTGATGAAACTTGCAGGTACTTATCAGTACACGAATCCCACTTGGCTCACTCAATTTCGTTCTTTTAGGTTAAACCGTTCCTTTGCAGAAACCGTTTTCATGTTTAGGTTTCACTCTGTTTTCTCCTATATGGATACATGTAGTTGGAACTCTAAATCAAACACGGTTTGTGCTAGCTCTTTGAAACTTGGCACAATAATGTAGTTCCAATTTCTATCACTATGGTTTGTGTGCTATTGATGTAGCCCCAAGCAGAGACTGACCAGAATCAATTTCATTGAAAGGGGTTGCCAAGCTTCCAAAAAACTGTGAGTTTCCTGAATCTCAGCAAACATTTTTTTCACCCAATCTTGATGATCCTTGCAGGTAGTTATCAGTACACGAATCCCACTTGGCTCACCAAATTTCGTTCTTCTAGGTTAAACCGTTCCTTTGCAGTAACCGGTTTCATGTTTAGGTTTCACTCTGTTTTCTCCTATATGGATACATGTAGTTGGAACTCTAAATCAAACACGGTTTGTGCTAGCTCTTTGAAACTTGGCACAATAATGTAGTTCCAAGTTCTATCGCTATGGTTTGTGTGCGATTGAAGTAGCCGCAAGCAGAGACTGACCAGAATCACTTTCATTGAAAGGGGTTGCAAAGCTTCCAAAAATCTACCAGTTTCCTGAAATCTCAGCAAACATTTTTTTCACCCAATCTTGATGGTCCTTGCAGGTAGTTATCAGTACATGAATCCCACTTGGATCACTCAATTTCGTTCTTTTAGGTTAAACCGTTCCTTTGCAGAAACCGTTTTCATGTTTAGGTTTCACTCTGTTTTCTCCTATATGGATACATGTAGTTGGAATTCTAAATCAAACACGATTTCTGCTAGCTCTTTGAAACTTGGCACAATAATGTAGTTCCAAGTTCTATCGCTATGGTTTGTGTGCCATTGAAGTAGCCTCAAGCAGAGACTGACCAGAATCCCTTTCATTGAAAGGGGTTGCCAAGCTTCCAAAAAACTACTAGTTTCCTGAAATCTCAGCAAACATTTTTTCACCCAATCTTGATGATCCCTGCAGGTAGTTATCAGTACACGAATCCCACATGGCTCACGAAATTTCGTTCTTCTAGGTTAAACCGTTCCTTTGCAGAAACCGTTTTCATGTTTAGGTTTCACGCTGTTTTCTCCTATATGGATACATGTAGTTGGAATTCTAAATCAAACACGGTTTGTGCTAGCTCTTTGAAACTTGGCACAATAATGTAGTACCAAGTTCTATCGCTATGGTTTGTGTCCTATTGAAGTAGCCCCAAGCAGAGACTGACGAGAATCACATTCATTGAAAGGGGTTGCCAAACTTCCGAAAAACTGCAGGTTTCCTGAAATCTCAGCAAACATTTTTTCACCCAATCTTGATGATACTTCCATTTAATGATCAGTACACCAATCCCACTTGGCTCACCAAATTTCGTTCTTCTAGGTTAAACCTTTCCTTTGCAGTAACCGTTTTCATGTTTAGCTTTCACTCTGTTTTCTCCTATATGGATACATGTAGTTGGAACTCTAAATCAAACACGGTTTTTGTTAGCTCTTTGAAACTTAGCACAATAATGTAGTTCCAAGTTATATCACTTTGGTTTGTGTGCTATTAAAGTAGCCCCAAGCAGAGACTGACGAGAATCACTTTCATTGAAAGGGGTTGCCAAGCTTCCAAAAAACTACGAGTTTCCTGAAATGTCAGTAAACATTTTTTCACCCAATCTTGATGATACTTGCAGGTAGTTATCAGTACACGAATCCCACTTGGCTCACCAAATTTCGTTCTTCTAGGTTAAACCGTTCCTTTGCAGTAACAGTTTTCATGTTTAGGTTTCACTCTGTTTTCTCCTATATGGATACATGTAGTTGGAACTCTAAATCAAACACGGTTTGTGCTAGCTCTTTGAAACTTGGCACAAAAATGTAGTTCCAAGTTCTATCGCTATGGTTTGTGTGCTATTGAAGTAGCCTCAAGCAGAGACTGACCAGAATCACTTTCATTGAAAGGGGTTGCCAAGCTTCCAAAAAACTACGAGTTTCCTGAAATCTCAGCAAACATTTTTTCACCGAATCTTGATCATACTTCCATTTAATGATCCGTACACCAATCCCACTTGGCTCACCAAATTTCGTTTTTCTAGGTTAAACCGTTCCTTTGCAGTAACCGTTTTCATGTTTAGGTTTCACTCTGTTTTCTCCTATATGGATACATGTAGTTGGAATTCTAAATAAAACACGGTTTGTGCTAGCTCTTTGAAACTTGGCACAATAATGTAGTTCCAAGTTCTATCGCGATGGTTTGTGTGCTATTGAAGTAGCCCCAAGCAGAGACTGACCAGAATCGCTTTCATTGAAAGGGGTTGCCAAGCTTCCAAAAAACTACGAGTTTCCTGAAATCTCAGCAAACATTTTTTCACCCAATCTTGATGATCCTTGCAGGTAGTTATCAGTACACGATCCCACTTGGCTCACCAAATTTCGTTCTTCTAGGTTAAACCGTTCCTTTGCAGTAACCGTTTTCATGTTTAGGTTTCACTCTGTTTTCTCCTATATGGATACATGTAGTTGGAATTCTAAATCAAACACGGTTTGTGCTAGCTCTTTGAAACTTGGCACAATAATGTAGTTCCAAGTTCTATCGCTATGGTTTGTGTCCTATTGAAGTAGCCCCAAGCCAGAGACTGACGAGAATCACATTCATTGAAAGGGGTTGCCAAGCTTCCAAAAAACTGCGAGTTTCCTGAAATCTCAGCAAACATTTTTTCACCGAATCTTGATGATACTTCCATTTAATGATCAGTACACCAATCCCACTGGGCTCACCAAATTTCGTTCTACTAGGTTAAACCGTTCCTTTGCAGTAACCGTTTTCATGTTTAGGTTTCACTCTGTTTTCTCCTATATGGATACATGTTGTTGGAATTCTAAATCAAACACGGTTTGTGCTAGCTCTTTGAAACTTGGCACAATAATGTAGTTCCAAGTTCTATCGCAATGGTTCGTGTGCTATTGAAGTAGCCCCAAGCAGAGACTGACCAGAATCACTTTCATTGAAAGGGGTTGCCAAGCTTCCAAAAAACCACGAGTTTCCTGAAATGTCAGCAAACATTTTTTCACCCAATCTTGATGATACTTGCAGGTAGTTATCAGTACACGAATCACACTTGGCTCACCTAATTTCGTTCTTCTAGGTTAAACCGTTCCTTGCAGAAACCGTTTTCATGTTTAGGTTTCACTCTGTTTTCTCCTATATGGATACATGTAGTTGGAACTCTAAATCAAACACGGTTTGTGCTAGCTCTTTGAAACTTGGCACAAAAATGTAGTTCCAAGTTCTTTCGCTATGGTTTGTGTGCTATTGAAGTAGCCCCAAGCAGAGACTGACCAGAATCAGTTTCATTGAAAGGGGTTGCCAAGCTTCCAAAAAACTGCGAGTCTCCTGATATGTCAGCAAACATTTTTACCCAATCTTGATGATACTTGCAGGTAGTTATCAGTACACGAATCCCACTTGGCTCACTCAATTTCATTCTTTTAGGTTAAACCGTTCCTTTGCAGAAACCGTTTTCATGTTTAGGTTTCACTCTGTTTTCTCCTATATGGATACATGTAGTTGGAATTCTAAATCAAACACGGTTTTTGCTAGCTCTTTGAAACTTGGCACAATAATGTAGTTCCAAATTCTATCGCTAAGGTTTGTGTGCCATTGAAGTAGCCTCATGCAGAGACTGACGAGAATCACGTTCCTTGAAAGGGGTTGCCAAGCTTCCAAAAAACTACGAGTTTCCTGAAATCTCAGCAAACATTTTTTCACCCAATCTTGATGATCCTTGCAGGTAGTTATCAGTACACAAATGCCACTTGGCTCACCAAATTTCGTTCTTCTAGGTTAAACCGTTCCTTTTGCAGTAACCGTTTTCATGTTTAGGTTTCACTCTGTTTTCTCCTATATGGATACATGTAGTTGGAACTCTAAATCAAACACGGTTTGTTTTAGCTCTTTGAATCTTAGCACAATAATGTAGTTCCAAGTTCTATCGCTATGGTTTGTGCGCTATTGAAGTAGCCCCAAGCAGAGACTGACCAGAATCGCTTTCATTGAAAGGGGTTGCCAAACTTCCAAAAAACTACGAGTTTCCTGAAATCTCAGCAAACATTTTTCCACCCAATCTTGATGATCCTTGCAGGTAGTTATCAGTACACGAATCCCACTTGGCTCACCAAATTTCGTTCTTCTAGGTTAAACCGTTCCTTTGCAGTAACCGTTTTCATGTTTAGGTTTCACTCTGTTTTCTCCTATATGGATACATGTAGTTGGAACTCTAAATCAAACACGGTTTGTGCTAGCTCTTTGAAACTTGGCACAATAATGTAGTTCCAAGTTCTTTCGCGATGGTTTGTGTGCTATTGAAGTAGCCCCAAGCAGAGACTGACCAGAATCCCTTTCATTGAAAGGGGTTGCCAAGCTTCCAAAAAACTACGAGTTTCCTGAAATGTCAGCAAACATTTTTTCACCCAATCTTGATGAAACTTGCAGGTACTTATCAGTACACGAATCCCACTTGGCTCACTCAATTTCGTTCTTTTAGGTTAAACCGTTCCTTTGCAGAAACCGTTTTCATGTTTAGGTTTCACTCTGTTTTCTCCTATATGGATACATGTAGTTGGAACTCTAAATCAAACACGGTTTGTGCTAGCTCTTTGAAACTTGGCACAATAATGTAGTTCCAATTTCTATCACTATGGTTTGTGTGCTATTGATGTAGCCCCAAGCAGAGACTGACCAGAATCAATTTCATTGAAAGGGGTTGCCAAGCTTCCAAAAAACTGTGAGTTTCCTGAAATCTCAGCAAACATTTTTTCACCCAATCTTGATGATCCTTGCAGGTAGTTATCAGTACACGAATCCCACTTGGCTCACCAAATTTCGTTCTTCTAGGTTAAACCGTTCCTTTGCAGTAACCGTTTTCATGTTTAGGTTTCACTCTGTTTTCTCCTATATGGATACATGTAGTTGGAACTCTAAATCAAACACGGTTTGTGCTAGCTCTTTGAAACTTGGCACAATAATGTAGTTCCAAGTTCTATCGCTATGGTTTGTGTGCGATTGAAGTAGCCGCAAGCAGAGACTGACCAGAATCACTTTCATTGAAAGGGGTTGCAAAGCTTCCAAAAATCTACCAGTTTCCTGAAATCTCAGCAAACATTTTTTTCACCCAATCTTGATGGTCCTTGCAGGTAGTTATCAGTACATGAATCCCACTTGGATCACTCAATTTCGTTCTTTTAGGTTAAACCGTTCCTTTGCAGAAACCGTTTTCATGTTTAGGTTTCACTCTGTTTTCTCCTATATGGATACATGTAGTTGGAATTCTAAATCAAACACGATTTGTGCTAGCTCTTTGAAACTTGGCACAATAATGTAGTTCCAAGTTCTATCGCTATGGTTTGTGTGCCATTGAAGTAGCCTCAAGCAGAGACTGACCAGAATCCCTTTCATTGAAAGGGGTTGCCAAGCTTCCAAAAAACTACTAGTTTCCTGAAATCTCAGCAAACATTTTTTCACCCAATCTTGATGATCCCTGCAGGTAGTTATCAGTACACGAATCCCACATGGCTCACGAAATTTCGTTCTTCTAGGTTAAACCGTTCCTTTGCAGAAACCGTTTTCATGTTTAGGTTTCACGCTGTTTTCTCCTATATGGATACATGTAGTTGGAATTCTAAATCAAACACGGTTTGTGCTAGCTCTTTGAAACTTGGCACAATAATGTAGTTCCAAGTTCTATCGCTATGGTTTGTGTCCTATTGAAGTAGCCCCAAGCAGAGACTGACGAGAATCACATTCATTGAAAGGGGTTGCCAAACTTCCGAAAAACTGCAGGTTTCCTGAAATCTCAGCAAACATTTTTTCACCCAATCTTGATGATACTTCCATTTAATGATCAGTACACCAATCCCACTTGGCTCACCAAATTTCGTTCTTCTAGGTTAAACCTTTCCTTTGCAGTAACCGTTTTCATGTTTAGCTTTCACTCTGTTTTCTCCTATATGGATACATGTAGTTGGAACTCTAAATCAAACACGGTTTTTGTTAGCTCTTTGAACTTAGCACAATAATGTAGTTCCAAGTTATATCACTTTGGTTTGTGTGCTATTAAAGTAGCCCCAAGCAGAGACTGACGAGAATCACTTTCATTGAAAGGGGTTGCCAAGCTTCCAAAAAACTACGAGTTTCCTGAAATGTCAGTAAACATTTTTTCACCCAATCTTGATGATACTTGCAGGTAGTTATCAGTACACGAATCCCACTTGGCTCACCAAATTTCGTTCTTCTAGGTTAAACCGTTCCTTTGCAGTAACAGTTTTCATGTTTAGGTTTCACTCTGTTTTCTCCTATATGGATACATGTAGTTGGAACTCTAAATCAAACACGGTTTGTGCTAGCTCTTTGAAACTTGGCACAAAAATGTAGTTCCAAGTTCTATCGCTATGGTTTGTGTGCTATTGAAGTAGCCTCAAGCAGAGACTGACCAGAATCACTTTCATTGAAAGGGGTTGCCAAGCTTCCAAAAAACTACGAGTTTCCTGAAATCTCAGCAAACATTTTTTCACCGAATCTTGATCATACTTCCATTTAATGATCCGTACACCAATCCCACTTGGCTCACCAAATTTCGTTTTTCTAGGTTAAACCGTTCCTTTGCAGTAACCGTTTTCATGTTTAGGTTTCACTCTGTTTTCTCCTATATGGATACATGTAGTTGGAATTCTAAATAAAACACGGTTGTGCTAGCTCTTTGAAACTTGGCACAATAATGTAGTTCCAAGTTCTATCGCGATGGTTTGTGTGCTATTGAAGTAGCCCCAAGCAGAGACTGACCAGAATCGCTTTCATTGAAAGGGGTTGCCAAGCTTCCAAAAAACTACGAGTTTCCTGAAATCTCAGCAAACATTTTTTCACCCAATCTTGATGATCCTTGCAGGTAGTTATCAGTACACGATCCCACTTGGCTCACCAAATTTCGTTCTTCTAGGTTAAACCGTTCCTTTGCAGTAACCGTTTTCATGTTTAGGTTTCACTCTGTTTTCTCCTATATGGATACATGTAGTTGGAATTCTAAATCAAACACGGTTTGTGCTAGCTCTTTGAAACTTGGCACAATAATGTAGTTCCAAGTTCTATCGCTATGGTTTGTGTCCTATTGAAGTAGCCCCAAGCAGAGACTGACGAGAATCACATTCATTGAAAGGGGTTGCCAAGCTTCCAAAAAACTGCGAGTTTCCTGAAATCTCAGCAAACATTTTTTCACCGAATCTTGATGATACTTCCATTTAATGATCAGTACACCAATCCCACTGGGCTCACCAAATTTCGTTCTACTAGGTTAAACCGTTCCTTTGCAGTAACCGTTTTCATGTTTAGGTTTCACTCTGTTTTCTCCTATATGGATACATGTTGTTGGAATTCTAAATCAAACACGGTTTGTGCTAGCTCTTTGAAACTTGGCACAATAATGTAGTTCCAAGTTCTATCGCAATGGTTCGTGTGCTATTGAAGTAGCCCCAAGCAGAGACTGACCAGAATCACTTTCATTGAAAGGGGTTGCCAAGCTTCCAAAAAACCACGAGTTTCCTGAAATGTCAGCAAACATTTTTTCACCCAATCTTGATGATACTTGCAGGTAGTTATCAGTACACGAATCACACTTGGCTCACCTAATTTCGTTCTTCTAAGTTAAACCGTTCCTTTGCAGAAACCGTTTTCATGTTTAGGTTTCACTCTGTTTTCTCCTATATGGATACATGTAGTTGGAATTCTAAATCAAACACGGTTTGTGCTAGCTCTTTGAAACTTGCACAATAATGTAGTTCCAAGTTCTATCGCTATGGTTTGTGTCCTATTGAAGTAGCCCCAAGCAGAGACTGACGAGAATCACATTCATTGAAAGGGGTTGCCAAGCTTCCAAAAAACTGCGAGTTTCCTGAAATGTCAGCAAACATTTTTTCACCGAATCGTGATGATACTTCCATTTAATGATCAGTACACCAATCCCACTTGGCTCACCAAATTTCGTTCTTCTAGGTTAAACCGTTCCTTTGCAGTAACCGTTTTCATGTTTAGGTTTCACTCTGTTTTCTCCTATATGGATACATGTAGTTGGAACTCTAAATCAAACACGGTTTGTGCTAGCTCTTTGAAACTTGGCACAATAATGTAGTTCCAAGTTCTATCGCTATGGTTTGTGTGCTATTGAAGTAGCCCCAAGCAGAGACTGACCAGAATCAGTTTCATTGAAAGGGGTTGCCAAGCTTCCAAAAAACTGCGAGTCTCCTGAAATGTCAGCACACATTTTTTACCCAATCTTGATGATACTTGCAGGTAGTTATCAGTACACGAATCCCACTTGGCTCACTCAATTTCATTCTTTTAGGTTAAACCGTTCCTTTGCAGAAACCGTTTTCATGTTTAGGTTTCACTCTGTTTTCTCCTATATGGATACATGTAGTTGGAACTCTAAATCAAACACGGTTTTTGCTAGCTCTTTGAAACTTGCACAATAATGTAGTTCCAAATTCTATCGCTAAGGTTTGTGTGCCATTGAAGTAGCCTCATGCAGAGACTGACGAGAATCACTTTCCTTGAAAGGGGTTGCCAAGCATCCAAAAACTACGAGTTTCCTGAAATCTCAGCAAACATTTTTTCACCCAATCTTGATGATCCTTGCAGGTAGTTATCAGTACACAAATGCCACTTGGCTCACCAAATTTCGTTCTTCTAGGTTAAACCGTTCCTTTTGCAGTAACCGTTTTCATGTTTAGGTTTCACTCTGTTTTCTCCTATATGGATACATGTAGTTGGAACTCTAAATCAAACACGGTTTGTTTTAGCTCTTTGAATCTTAGCACAATAATGTAGTTCCAAGTTCTATCACTATGGTTTGTGTGCTATTGAAGTAGCCCCAAGCAGAGACTGACCAGAATCCCTTTCATTGAAATGGGTTGCCAAGCTTCCAAAAAACTGCGAGTTTCCTGGAAATCTCAGCAAACATTTTTTCACCGAATCTTGATGATACTTCCATTTAATGATCCGTACACCAATCCCACTTGGCTAACCAAATTTCATCTTCTAGGTTAAACCGTTCCTTTGCAGTAACCGTTTTCATGTTTAGGTTTCACTCTGTTTTCTCCTATATGGATACATGTAGTTGGAACTCTAAATCAAACACGGTTTGTGCTAGCTATTTGAAACTTGGCACAATAATGTAGTTCCAAGTTCTATCGCTATGGTTTGTGTGCTATTGAAGTAGCCCCAAGCAGAGACTGACCAGAATCACTTTCATTGAAAGGGCTTGCCAAGCTTCCAAAAAACTACGAATTTCCTGAAATGTCAGCAAACATTTTTTCACCCAATCTTGATGATACTTGCAGGTAGTTATCAGTACACGAATCCCACTTGGCTCACCAAATTTCGTTCTTCTAGGTTAAACCGTTCCTTTGCAGTAACCGTTTTCATGTTAAGGTTTCACTCTGTTTTCTCCTATATGGATACATGTAGTTGGAACTCTAAATCATACACGGTTTGTGCTAGCTCTTTGAAACTTTGCACAATAATGTAGTTCCAAGTTCTATCGCTATTTTTTATGTGCTATTGAAGTCGCCCCAAGCTGAGACTGACCAGAATCACTTTCATTGAAAGGGGTTGCCAAGCTTCCAAAAAACTGCGAGTTTCCTGAAATCTCAGCAAACATTTTTTCACCCAATCTTGATGATACTTGCAGGTAGTTATCAGTACACGAAATCCCACTTGGCTCACTCAATTTCGTTATTTTAGGTTAAACCGTTCCTTTGCAGAAACCGTTTTCATGTTTAGGTTTCACTCTGTTTTCTCCTATATGGATACATGTAGTTGGAACTCTAAATCAAACACTGTTTGTGCTAGCTCTTTGAAACTTGGCACAATAATGTAGTTCCAAGTTCTATCGCGATGGTTTGTGTGCTATTGAAGTAGCCCCAAGCAGAGACTGACCAGAATCCCTTTCATTGAAAGGGGTTGCCAAGCTTCCAAAAAACTACGAGTTTCCTGAAATGTCAGCAAACATTTTTTCACCCAATCTTGATGATACTTGCAGGTAGTTATCAGTACACGAATCCCACTTGGCTCGCTCAATTTCGTTCTTTTAGGTTAAACCGTTCCTTTGCAGAAACCGTTTTCATGTTTAGGTTTCACTCTGTTTTCTCCTATATGGATACATGTAGTTGGAATTCTAAATCAAACACGGTTTGTGCTAGCTCTTTGAAACTTGGCACAATAATGTAGTTCCAAGTTCTATCGCGATGGTTTGTGTGCTATTGAAGTAGCCCCAAGCAGAGACTGACCAGAATCGCTTTCATTGAAAGGGGTTGCCAAGCTTCAAAAAAACTACGAGTTTCCTGAAATCTCAGCAAACATTTTTTCACCCAATCTTGATGATCCTTGCAGGTAGTTATGAGTACACGAATCCCACTTGGCTCACAAAATTTCGTTTTCTAGGTTAAACCGTTCCTTTGCAGTAACCGTTTTCATGTTTAGGTTTCACTCTCTTTTCTCCTATATGGATACATGTAGTTGGAACTCTAAATCAAACACGGTTTGTGCTAGCTCTTTGAAACTTGGCACAATACTGTAGTTCCAAGTTCTATCGCTATGGTTTGTGTGCTATTGAAGTAGCCCCAAGCAGAGACTGACGAGAATCACTTTCATTGAAAGGGGTTGCCAAGCTTCCAAAAAACTGCGAGTTTCCTGAAATCTCAGCAAACATTTTTTCACTGAATCTTGATGATACTTCCATTTAATGATCAGTACACCAATCCCACTTGGCTCACCAAATTTCGTTCTTCTAGGTTAAACCGTTCCTTTGCAGTAACCGTTTTCATGTTTAGGTTTCACTCTGTTTTCTCCTATATGGATACATGTAGTTGGAACTCTAAATCAAACACTGTTTGTGCTAGCTCTTTGAAACGTGGCACAATAATGTAGTTCCAAGTTCTATCGCGATGGTTTGTGTGCTATTGAAGAACCCCAAGGAGAGACTGACCAGAATCCCTTTCATTGAAAGGGGTTGCCAAGCTTCCAAAAAACTATGAGTTTCCTGAAATCTCAGCAAACATTTTTTCACCCAATCTTGATGATCCTTGCAGGTAGTTATCAGTACACGAATCCCACTTGGCTCACTCAATTTCGTTCTTTTAGGTTAAACCGTTCCTTTGCAGAAACCGTTTTCATGTTTAGGTTTCACTCTGTTTTCTCCTATATGGATGCATGTAGTTGGAATTCTAAATCAAAAACGGTTTGTGCTAGCTCTTTGAAACTTGGCACAATAATGTAGTTCCAAGTTCTATCGCTATGGTTTGTGTGCCATTGAAGTAGCCCCAAGCAGAGACTGACGAAAATCACTTTCCTTGAAAGGGGTTGCCAAGCTTCCAAAAAACAACTAGTTTCCTGAAATCTCAGCAAACATTTTTTCACCCAAACATGATGATCCTTGCAGGTAGTTATCAGTACACGAATCCCACTTGGCTCACTCAATTTTGTTCTTTTAGGTTAAACCGTTCCTTTGCAGAAACCGTTTTCATGTTTAGGTTCACTCTGTTTTCACCTATATGGATACATGCAATTGGAAATCTAAATCAAACACGGTTTTTGCTAGCTCTTTGAAACTTGGCACAATAATGTAGTTCCAGGTTCTATCGGTATTGTTTGTGTGCCATTGAAGTAGCCCCAAGCAGAGACTGACGAGAATCACATTCATTGAAAGGGGTTGCCAAGCTTCCAAAAAACTACGAGTTCCTGAAATCTCAGCAACCATTTTTTCACCCAATCTTGATGATCCTTGCAGGTAGTTATCAGTACACGAATCCCACTTGGCTCACTCAATTTCGTTCTTTTAGGTTAAACCGTTCCTTTGCAGAAACATTTTTCATGTTTAGGTTTCACTCTGTTTTCTCCTATATGGATACATGTAGTTGGAATTCTAAATCAAACACGGTTTGTGCTAGCTCTTTGAAACTTGGCACAGTAATGTAGTTCCAAGTTCTATCGCTATGGTTTGTGTCCTATTGAAGTAGCCCCAAGCAGAGACTGACGAGAATCACTTTCATTGAAAGGGGTTGCCAAGCTTCCAAAAAACTGCGTGTTTCCTGAAATCTCAGCACACATTTTTTCACCCAATCTTGATGATACTTCCATTTAATGATCATTACACCAATCTCACTTGGCTCACCAAATTTCGTTCTTCTAGGTTAAACCGTTCCTTTGCAGTAACCGTTTTCATGTTTAGGTTTCACTCTGTTTTCTCCTATATGGATACATGTAGTTGGAATTCTAAATCAAACACGGTTTGTGCTAGCTCTTTGAAACTTGGCACAATAATGTAGTTCCAAGTTCTATCGCTATGGTTTGTGTGCCATTGAAGTAGACCCAAGCAGAGACTGACGAGAATCACTTTCCTTGAAAGGGGTTGCCAAGCTTCCAAAAAACTACGAGTTTCCTGCAATCTCAGCAAACATTTTTTCACCCAATCTTGATGATCCTTGCAGGTACTTATCAGTACACGAATCCCACTTGGCTCACCAAATTTCATTCTTCTATGTTAAACCGTTCCTTTGCAGAAACCGTTTTCATGTTTAGGTTTCACTCTGTTTTCTCCTATATGGATACATGTAGTTGGAACTCTAAATCAAACACGGTTTGTGCTAGCTCTTTGAAACTTGGCACAATAATGTAGTTCCAAGTTCTATCGCGATGGTTTGTGTGCTATTGAAGTAGCCCCAAGCAGAGACTGACCAGAATCCCTTTCATTGAAAGGGGTTGCCAAGCTTCCAAAAAACTACGAGTTTCCTGAAATGTCAGCAAAACCTTTTTTCACCCAATCTTGATGATCTTTGCAGGTAGTTATCAGTACACGAATCCCACTTGGCTCACTCAATTTCGTTCTTTTAGGTTTAAAACGTTCCTTTGCAGAAACCGTTTTCATGTTTAGGTTTCACTCTGTTTTCTCCTATATGGATACATGTAGTTGGAATTCTAAATCAAACACGGTTTGTGCTAGCTCTTTGAAACTTGGCACAATAATGTAGTTCCAAGTTCTATCGCGATGGTTTGTGTGCTATTGAAGTAGCCCCAAGCAGAGACTGACCAGAATCCCATTCATTGAAAGGGGTTGCCAAGCTACTAAAAAACTACGAATTTCCTGAAATCTCAGGAAACATTTTTTCACCCAAACTTGATGATCCTTGCAGGTAGTTATCAGTACACGAATCCCACTTGGCTCACTCAATTTTGTTCTTTTAGGTTAAAACGTTCCTTTGCAGAAACCGTTTTCATGTTTAGGTTTCACTCTGTTTTCTCCTATATGGATACATGCAATTGGAATTCTAAATCAAACACGGTTTGTGCTAGCTCTTTGAAACTTGGCACAATAATGTAGTTCCAAGTTCTATCACTATGGTTTGTGTGCCATTGAAGTAGCCCCAAGCAGAGACTGACGAGAATCACTTTCCTTGAAAGGGGTTGCCAAGCTTCCAAAAAACTACGAGTTTCCTGAAATCTCAGCAAACATTATTTCACCCAATCTTGATGATCCTTGCAGGTAGTTATCAGTAAAAGAATCCCACTTGGCTCACCAAATTTCGTTCTTCTAGTTTAAACCGTTCCTTTGCAGTAACCGTTTTTCATGTTTAGGTTTCACTCTCTTTTCTCCTATATGGATACATGTAGTTGGAAGTCTAAATCAAACACGGTTTGTGCTAGCTCTTTGAAACTTGGCACAATAATGTAGTTCCAAGTTCTATCGCTATGGTTTGTGTGCTATTGAAGTAGCCCCAAGCAGAGACTGACCAGAATCGCTTTCATTGAAAGGGTTGCCAAGCTTCCAAAAAACTACGAGTTTCCTGAAATGTCAGCAAACCTTTTTTCACCCAATCTTGATGATCTTTGCAGGTAGTTATCAGTACACGAATCCCACTTGGCTCACTCAATTTCGTTCTTTTAGGTTAAAACGTTCCTTTGCAGAAACCGTTTTCATGTTTAGGTTTCACTCTGTTTTCTCCTATATGGATACATGTAGTTGGAATTCTAAATCAAACACGGTTTGTGCTAGCTCTTTGAAACTTGGCACAATAATGTAGTTCCAAGTTCTATCGCTATGGTTTGTGTCCTATTGAAGTAGCCCCAAGCAGAGACTGACGAGAATCACATTCATTGAAAGGGGTTGCCAAGCTTCCAAAAAACTGCGAGTTTCCTGAAATCTCAGCAAACATTTTTTCACCGAATCTTGATGATACTTCCATTTAATGATCAGTACACCAATCCCACTGGGCTCACCAAATTTCGTTCTACTAGGTTAAACCGTTCCTTTGCAGTAACCGTTTTCATGTTTAGGTTTCACTCTGTTTTCTCCTATATGGATACATGTTGTTGGAATTCTAAATCAAACACGGTTTGTGCTAGCTCTTTGAAACTTGGCACAATAATGTAGTTCCAAGTTCTATCGCAATGGTTCGTGTGCTATTGAAGTAGCCCCAAGCAGAGACTGACCAGAATCACTTTCATTGAAAGGGGTTGCCAAGCTTCCAAAAAACCACGAGTTTCCTGAAATGTCAGCAAACATTTTTTCACCCAATCTTGATGATACTTGCAGGTAGTTATCAGTACACGAATCACACTTGGCTCACCTAATTTCGTTCTTCTAGGTTAAACCGTTCCTTTGCAGAAACCGTTTTCATGTTTAGGTTTCACTCTGTTTTCTCCTATATGGATACATGTAGTTGGAACTCTAAATCAAACACGGTTTGTGCTAGCTCTTTGAAACTTGGCACAAAAATGTAGTTCCAAGTTCTTTCGCTATGGTTTGTGTGCTATTGAAGTAGCCCCAAGCAGAGACTGACCAGAATCAGTTTCATTGAAAGGGGTTGCCAAGCTTCCAAAAAACTGCGAGTCTCCTGATATGTCAGCAAACATTTTTTACCCAATCTTGATGATACTTGCAGGTAGTTATCAGTACACGAATCCCACTTGGCTCACTCAATTTCATTCTTTTAGTTAAACCGTTCCTTTGCAGAAACCGTTTTCATGTTTAGGTTTCACTCTGTTTTCTCCTATATGGATACATGTAGTTGGAATTCTAAATCAAACACGGTTTTTGCTAGCTCTTTGAAACTTGGCACAATAATGTAGTTCCAAATTCTATCGCTAAGGTTTGTGTGCCATTGAAGTAGCCTCATGCAGAGACTGACGAGAATCACGTTCCTTGAAAGGGGTTGCCAAGCTTCCAAAAAACTACGAGTTTCCTGAAATCTCAGCAAACATTTTTTCACCCAATCTTGATGATCCTTGCAGGTAGTTATCAGTACACAAATGCCACTTGGCTCACCAAATTTCGTTCTTCTAGGTTAAACCGTTCCTTTTGCAGTAACCGTTTTCATGTTTAGGTTTCACTCTGTTTTCTCCTATATGGATACATGTAGTTGGAACTCTAAATCAAACACGGTTTGTTTTAGCTCTTTGAATCTTAGCACAATAATGTAGTTCCAAGTTCTATCGCTATGGTTTGTGCGCTATTGAAGTAGCCCCAAGCAGAGACTGACCAGAATCGCTTTCATTGAAAGGGGTTGCCAAACTTCCAAAAAACTACGAGTTTCCTGAAATCTCAGCAAACATTTTTCCACCCAATCTTGATGATCCTTGCAGGTAGTTATCAGTACACGAATCCCACTTGGCTCACCAAATTTCGTTCTTCTAGGTTAAACCGTTCCTTTGCAGTAACCGTTTTCATGTTTAGGTTTCACTCTGTTTTCTCCTATATGGATACATGTAGTTGGAACTCTAAATCAAACACGGTTTGTGCTAGCTCTTTGAAACTTGGCACAATAATGTAGTTCCAAGTTCTTTCGCGATGGTTTGTGTGCTATTGAAGTAGCCCCAAGCAGAGACTGACCAGAATCCCTTTCATTGAAAGGGGTTGCCAAGCTTCCAAAAAACTACGAGTTTCCTGAAATGTCAGCAAACATTTTTTCACCCAATCTTGATGAAACTTGCAGGTACTTATCAGTACACGAATCCCACTTGGCTCACTCAATTTCGTTCTTTTAGGTTAAACCGTTCCTTTGCAGAAACCGTTTTCATGTTTAGGTTTCACTCTGTTTTCTCCTATATGGATACATGTAGTTGGAACTCTAAATCAAACACGGTTTGTGCTAGCTCTTTGAAACTTGGCACAATAATGTAGTTCCAATTTCTATCACTATGGTTTGTGTGCTATTGATGTAGCCCCAAGCAGAGACTGACCAGAATCAATTTCATTGAAAGGGGTTGCCAAGCTTCCAAAAAACTGTGAGTTTCCTGAAATCTCAGCAAACATTTTTTCACCCAATCTTGATGATCCTTGCAGGTAGTTATCAGTACACGAATCCCACTTGGCTCACCAAATTTCGTTCTTCTAGGTTAAACCGTTCCTTTGCAGTAACCGTTTTCATGTTTAGGTTTCACTCTGTTTTCTCCTATATGGATACATGTAGTTGGAACTCTAAATCAAACACGGTTTGTGCTAGCTCTTTGAAACTTGGCACAATAATGTAGTTCCAAGTTCTATCGCTATGGTTTGTGTGCGATTGAAGTAGCCGCAAGCAGAGACTGACCAGAATCACTTTCATTGAAAGGGGTTGCAAAGCTTCCAAAAATCTACCAGTTTCCTGAAATCTCAGCAAACATTTTTTTCACCCAATCTTGATGGTCCTTGCAGGTAGTTATCAGTACATGAATCCCACTTGGATCACTCAATTTCGTTCTTTTAGGTTAAACCGTTCCTTTGCAGAAACCGTTTTCATGTTTAGGTTTCACTCTGTTTTCTCCTATATGGATACATGTAGTTGGAATTCTAAATCAAACACGATTTGTGCTAGCTCTTTGAAACTTGGCACAATAATGTAGTTCCAAGTTCTATCGCTATGGTTTGTGTGCCATTGAAGTAGCCTCAAGCAGAGACTGACCAGAATCCCTTTCATTGAAAGGGGTTGCCAAGCTTCCAAAAAACTACTAGTTTCCTGAAATCTCAGCAAACATTTTTTCACCCAATCTTGATGATCCCTGCAGGTAGTTATCAGTACACGAATCCCACATGGCTCACGAAATTTCGTTCTTCTAGGTTAAACCGTTCCTTTGCAGAAACCGTTTTCATGTTTAGGTTTCACGCTGTTTTCTCCTATATGGATACATGTAGTTGGAATTCTAAATCAAACACGGTTTGTGCTAGCTCTTTGAAACTTGGCACAATAATGTAGTTCCAAGTTCTATCGCTATGGTTTGTGTCCTATTGAAGTAGCCCCAAGCAGAGACTGACGAGAATCACATTCATTGAAAGGGGTTGCCAAACTTCCGAAAAAACTGCAGGTTTCCTGAAATCTCAGCAAACATTTTTTCACCCAATCTTGATGATACTTCCATTTAATGATCAGTACACCAATCCCACTTGGCTCACCAAATTTCGTTCTTCTAGGTTAAACCTTTCCTTTGCAGTAACCGTTTTCATGTTTAGCTTTCACTCTGTTTTCTCCTATATGGATACATGTAGTTGGAACTCTAAATCAAACACGGTTTTTGTTAGCTCTTTGAAACTTAGCACAATAATGTAGTTCCAAGTTATATCACTTTGGTTTGTGTGCTATTAAAGTAGCCCCAAGCAGAGACTGACGAGAATCACTTTCATTGAAAGGGGTTGCCAAGCTTCCAAAAAACTACGAGTTTCCTGAAATGTCAGTAAACATTTTTTCACCCAATCTTGATGATACTTGCAGGTAGTTATCAGTACACGAATCCCACTTGGCTCACCAAATTTCGTTCTTCTAGGTTAAACCGTTCCTTTGCAGTAACAGTTTTCATGTTTAGGTTTCACTCTGTTTTCTCCTATATGGATACATGTAGTTGGAACTCTAAATCAAACACGGTTTGTGCTAGCTCTTTGAAACTTGGCACAAAAATGTAGTTCCAAGTTCTATCGCTATGGTTTGTGTGCTATTGAAGTAGCCTCAAGCAGAGACTGACCAGAATCACTTTCATTGAAAGGGGTTGCCAAGCTTCCAAAAAACTACGAGTTTCCTGAAATCTCAGCAAACATTTTTTCACCGAATCTTGATCATACTTCCATTTAATGATCCGTACACCAATCCCACTTGGCTCACCAAATTTCGTTTTTCTAGGTTAAACCGTTCCTTTGCAGTAACCGTTTTCATGTTTAGGTTTCACTCTGTTTTCTCCTATATGGATACATGTAGTTGGAATTCTAAATAAAACACGGTTTGTGCTAGCTCTTTGAAACTTGGCACAATAATGTAGTTCCAAGTTCTATCGCGATGGTTTGTGTGCTATTGAAGTAGCCCCAAGCAGAGACTGACCAGAATCGCTTTCATTGAAAGGGGTTGCCAAGCTTCCAAAAAACTACGAGTTTCCTGAAATCTCAGCAAACATTTTTTCACCCAATCTTGATGATCCTTGCAGGTAGTTATCAGTACACGATCCCACTTGGCTCACCAAATTTCGTTCTTCTAGGTTAAACCGTTCCTTTGCAGTAACCGTTTTCATGTTTAGGTTTCACTCTGTTTTCTCCTATATGGATACATGTAGTTGGAATTCTAAATCAAACACGTTTTGTGCTAGCTCTTTGAAACTTGGCACAATAATGTAGTTCCAAGTTCTATCGCTATGGTTTGTGTCCTATTGAAGTAGCCCCAAGCAGAGACTGACGAGAATCACATTCATTGAAAGGGGTTGCCAAGCTTCCAAAAAACTGCGAGTTTCCTGAAATCTCAGCAAACATTTTTTCACCGAATCTTGATGATACTTCCATTTAATGATCAGTACACCAATCCCACTGGGCTCACCAAATTTCGTTCTACTAGGTTAAACCGTTCCTTTGCAGTAACCGTTTTCATGTTTAGGTTTCACTCTGTTTTCTCCTATATGGATACATGTTGTTGGAATTCTAAATCAAACACGGTTTGTGCTAGCTCTTTGAAACTTGGCACAATAATGTAGTTCCAAGTTCTATCGCAATGGTTCGTGTGCTATTGAAGTAGCCCCAAGCAGAGACTGACCAGAATCACTTTCATTGAAAGGGGTTGCCAAGCTTCCAAAAAACCACGAGTTTCCTGAAATGTCAGCAAACATTTTTTCACCCAATCTTGATGATACTTGCAGGTAGTTATCAGTACACGAATCACACTTGGCTCACCTAATTTCGTTCTTCTAAGTTAAACCGTTCCTTTGCAGAAACCGTTTTCATGTTTAGGTTTCACTCTGTTTTCTCCTATATGGATACATGTAGTTGGAATTCTAAATCAAACACGGTTTGTGCTAGCTCTTTGAAACTTGCACAATAATGTAGTTCCAAGTTCTATCGCTATGGTTTGTGTCCTATTGAAGTAGCCCCAAGCAGAGACTGACGAGAATCACATTCATTGAAAGGGGTTGCCAAGCTTCCAAAAAACTGCGAGTTTCCTGAAATGTCAGCAAACATTTTTTCACCGAATCGTGATGATACTTCCATTAATGATCAGTACACCAATCCCACTTGGCTCACCAAATTTCGTTTTTCTAGGTTAAACCGTTCCTTTGCAGTAACCGTTTTCATGTTTAGGTTTCACTCTGTTTTCTCCTATATGGATACATGTAGTTGGAACTCTAAATCAAACACGGTTTGTGCTAGCTCTTTGAAACTTGGCACAATAATGTAGTTCCAAGTTCTATCGCTATGGTTTGTGTGCTATTGAAGTAGCCCCAAGCAGAGACTGACCAGAATCAGTTTCATTGAAAGGGGTTGCCAAGCTTCCAAAAAACTGCGAGTCTCCTGAAATGTCAGCACACATTTTTTACCCAATCTTGATGATACTTGCAGGTAGTTATCAGTACACGAATCCCACTTGGCTCACTCAATTTCATTCTTTTAGGTTAAACCGTTCCTTTGCAGAAACCGTTTTCATGTTTAGGTTTCACTCTGTTTTCTCCTATATGGATACATGTAGTTGGAACTCTAAATCAAACACGGTTTTTGCTAGCTCTTTGAAACTTGCACAATAATGTAGTTCCAAATTCTATCGCTAAGGTTTGTGTGCCATTGAAGTAGCCTCATGCAGAGACTGACGAGAATCACTTTCCTTGAAAGGGGTTGCCAAGCATCCAAAAAACTACGAGTTTCCTGAAATCTCAGCAAACATTTTTTCACCCAATCTTG